>NC_080715.1:18867072-19124572 GCF_019097595.1 Hemibagrus wyckioides
TAGCACAATAAGCCTTGTTACATGTAACGTTTATATGGCAAAGAAAGAAGCAGGCATATAAAGCTGACTTGGGACAGGTAAAAGTACTTCATCACCAGACACAAAAGTTCTCACAACTGCCTTCATGCCTTCCTACTCGGTGGCCAGTGACTCTTTAACAAGACAACAAGCACTATGTTGACAATGTTGGAACTTGCTAATGAAATTTAATACATTAGTCTTAGGGCCTGACTCAACCCTAAATATCTGTTCTTTGAGAACTTTTAAAGGCCGTCTAACATTGTGATCAAATACAAGCTCTGCTGTTCTAAACCCATCACATACAGCAAATAGAACAAAGGGAACCCCTTCATCCCACTCCCAACTTGTATCTAGGCAGTATTTATGCAATATTGATTTTAGTGTCTGATGAAAGTGTTCAAGCAAGCCCTGACTCTCAGGATGATATGGATTTGAGTTATGGCAAGAGATTTCAGATCTTGTGTAAAAAGTTTTGACAAAAAATTCATGCCCTAATCACTTTGGCCCTAATCACATGACCTACACTTTTAGGTAGGCCAAACGGAGAAAAATGTGACTAATATAAGGGGTGCAGTAATTTTCCCTAGTGGAATTGCCTCAGGAAAAGGGGTAGCAATGCACATAATACTAAACAAAAATTTGTATTCCTAGGCAACGAACTAACACAATGCACAATCACATGTTCAAACATCTCTCCAGTCACTGGAATGTAGAAGAGCTGCGCAGGTGGAATCACTTCCTGATGACCTGGCATTGACCCAGGCCCAATGTATGAGTATCCTAATATAGTTTTTCGTGACTCCAAAATGACAAGCAAGCTGATGATTGTGTGCTAAATTTAAGACATACTGATGTCTTAAATTTATGATGTCACACCCTGATATACAACATTCCAGTCTTCATCAGTGTTAGAATACCATTTACACATCAATAATCCATTATTAATTAAATATACAACTTTCTCAGCATGTCAGCAGAAACAACAAAGTAGCATGAGGAGAAACAACAGAGAGATGTGGCCTTCAGCCATTTTCTGTGATTGAGCACGAGGAACAGATTATGCAAGGAAAAAATTAGGGTACGTGTTGACATATCTTTTGATTGATAAAGGAAATTTGGCTTATCACTGACCTCTTATATAGGCATTACTTTCTCTGCTGCCAGATCATTGCAGAAAATGAAATTGTCACCTTTCACAGGAAGTGAAGGACATATAGCAACTCTTATGAACCCAGTAATTCTCTTTGTAAATGCACACTATGTAATGGTACCCATGAAACCCATATCAATGTTTTGCACAAAGACACTTTAACCACAGAAAGTTTCGTCAGACAAAGGTAATTTATCAACCACAATAAAGAAAAGCTTTAAATCCATCTCTCTGAGCATCTGTATCTCTCTTTGATCCTCAGGATTTTCATTTAAGGAAATTAAACCTTTCAGGACAAAAGTTTGATAACTGGCATCAAGATCTTCCTCTCTAGGTACAGTACCAGCCGACTCAAGAGTTTTTATAAACCCTGACCTTGGTTGCTGCTTGCGTTTTAACGCTAGACAGTCAGCTATCACATGTCCCTGTTTGTGACAATAAAAACACCTTCGGACTTCTCCAGGCCGAGGTGGACTGGACTTGATGATGATGATGATGATGATGATGGAAAGAATGTGACTGTCCCCACCAGTCTCCTCATCCACAGCACCTGACACAGGAAGATCATTAAGCTCACACAACTGTTGCAGAATTAAGCTTTTAATCTTCTTTTAAGAGCCAGTCTGCACACAGAAATCTGATAATGATCAACTTTATCTGATAATGAACAACAGTTCCTGATTTTTGCACAAATGAATCTGTTCTGTCGTCTGATTGTTAATAAACTTCTATAAATGAAACAGTGCCTTAATGTTCACCAGTAGTGTCAGTGGTCACAAGCATGTGTGCACACACACAAAACAAACAACTAAACAAACAGAAAGAAAGAAAAGCCTTTTGCTGTTAACAGGCAAAAACTAATGGGGGTAGCGCTCACTCCTAACCTACAGTGTCTAATACAGTAAACAACTCTACGGGTGCACAGTGTATGTTACATGACACCTACCTGTCTGCTTTTCCAAAGTATACCATGAAACCAGTCATCATCAGAAAAATAACGAATATTTTTTAAAGAATAATAATGAGGATGCAGAAGTATTGTCAAATGGTGATAGAAAGAAACAGAATAGAACAAACAGAGATTAACACAACCCCAAAATGTTAGGGTGAGTAATGTGGGAGTAATTTATGAATGGTTTAGATTGTTTAAAGTGTGTTTGAATGTTTTAAAGTGTTTAAGGTGTATATGAATGCATTCTTGTTTGGGCATGTATAAAACAATTGGAATCTGGGGACAGCATGATTGGGTTGTTGGGTACCACCTCAATTAATTGATCACCTCAATTTATAGGTTTAATAATGTAGAGTTTAACACAACGTGTGGGATGAGAGGTTTGGTATGGTCGCTAACTCTGGACTGAGATTTCACGGCCTGTGTAGAGTGATTAACGGTGGGGGTAACATCAGTTTGGCAGGCCTTTTTAGTGGTGGATGAAACTTGGAGCTGTATTAAGGGTCGTTGAAACCAACCATAGGTGTATGGGTACCTCAAGGAGGGGAGAGTTGGGCCCTCAGTCAGAGGTCAGAGGAGATAGAGCTGTGAGTACGTGAGAGAACGCAATTAAAACTGCAGGCTAGTGCAAATGTAAAAAAAAAAAAAGCAATAAATTAAACCAAAGCAATTAAAGATGGAGCAGAGGCCACAAGGCTCAACCATGCTGTCTTCAGAGGTCAGAGTGAACTGCTAAATGGAAAAAGCTAGAATGTGCCACTGATAAGAGCACAGATGTCCATTATTTTTAAATGACTGATCTCGAAAGTCCAATGGAATCTGAAAGAGTTATAAATTAAGAGATAATGGTGAAAATGATAATGGTAATCCAGAAGAACCCGAAATTCCAAGAAAAAGATAGGTGGGATTTTCTCAGTAAAGAGGGTTTGGTTTGAATATTATGAAAAGATAAGAGAAAAGAATAAAAGGCTATGTTTTGTGATGATTATTTCAGAGGTTGTTGGGATGTTAATTCGTGAGCAGCTCAATTCTTGTAACCAGCGCTGATTACAAATAAAACCTTGTATCTGCATTCATCCAGTCTGCATGCATCCAGTCTTCTTTAGTTAGAGTCTTGCTTGACTGAGCTGTCGGGTCAATGTGGAGTTTGGAGTCAGATTTTAGCGAAGTATTAATTGAGTAGTATTAAATAGAGCATTATAGTTTCGGACAAAAATATTTTCCACAATTTTAACAAGAACAATATCGAAAAGACAGTGATAATCAAAAGTGATAAGTTAATTTAAATACTTCAGGAAGAAGTAGGTCTTTAGATGTTGCTTGAAGACTGTCACTGCCAGAACAGAGGAAAGTCTTTATGGATGCTTTCTTTGTACTTAGAGAAACACTGAGACTAGCTGAGCAGATCAGAGGGAACATCATGCAGTGTGGGGTGTGATCAGTGGTAGATGTGTGTTTATGGTAGGTGAGGGTTGCTCCATTTTGGCTTTGTTGTCAAGCATCAGTTTTTAAATCTGATAAAGGCAGCTACAGGAAGCCAGCTGAGGGAGCATTGCACTGGGGTAGTGTGGGAGAACTTCAGAAAGTTGAAAACAAGCCATTTAGCTGAATTCTCGATCAGTTACAATGGTGCTTAGGGGCAAACCTGCCTGGAGAGAGTAGTCCAGTCTTGAAGGAACTGAACAAGCACCTGAGTGGCCTGTGTGGAGAGAAATGTCCTGTAAATAGCAACAGTTTGAGAAAGAACCTCATATGGTTGTGCTGGACATACTGCATGTGCATGTAGTTTTGGCCATATAATGTACGTTAGAACTAGCCCTGAAGACAGAACCAGACAGAACCTGATTGTTTATAAACCACTTGTCAATATGTCCAACACCTTCTTAAAAATACTGCAGTACTTGATTACTTTAGTTTAGTGATGTCATACTGGACACTAAAGCTTCTGTATTGTTTTCCTGTAGTGATATAATCAAAGACTTGGTTGGGGTTTGCTTTTAGAATGGGTACAGATTTGTAATTTCTAGCAATCTATACTCTGATTATGTACATATAGAATGTCATTTTAGTTAAAATTACATAAATAAATATGCATATGATATAAATATGAAAATGATTAAATACAGCAATAAATGTTTAAATTACTCCATCATGCTATATTTTGTCACTCAGAAGAGGATGGGTTCCTCTCAAGATTTCTTCCTCAGGTTATTTCTCAGGGAATGTTTCCTTGCAATAATCTCTAGCAATATAATGCGTTCAGTCCTGGGGAGTTGCTTGAGCCAGTTTACTGGAGCATATGCCCCAGTAACTGCTTTAACCATTATTAGTAATTTGATGTTGACCTACGTAGTGCAGTAGCTTGGATAACCAGTTAAATTAAAAACCTATCTAGTTGGATGAAGGTAAATCAGACCTAACCTAGTTAGATTAAAGCATAAGGGCTAATATTTATTATCTGCATTATCTGTACCTATCAGAGTAGTTTTTTTTATGAATTGCACAGTTGATTTTCAAGGCTTGAACACAGACATTTCAAATTGTTAAAACCTACTTCACATAAATATGTGTAAGGTTTTTCTTTCAGTAGTTTTTCCAGTTGAGGCATTAAATAAGATCTTTAAATACACCTCTCTAACTGACCTTTTGTTATTTACACTACTTCAGTGTTGGCACCTAGTTGACTTTAGTTAGTAAAGGCATGGATTTGACTTTATTGCCAAGTGTTATCACAATATGCTCTGCATCCAATCCAACCATGACCAGGATGAAGGTGTTACTAAAGTTGAATGAATTATACCACTGAGCATTTTATTAGGTATGCCTGTATACATGTATTCATGCAGTGAGATAAATTAAATGAGATAAATGTAAGTCACTCTGGATAAGGGCATCTGACAAATGCAGTATATAATAGTGTGCTGAACTTAAGTTTGTTCAAGGTTTAAACAGATAGACAGCATTACAATTAACTAATTAAAGCATGAACAGTTTTTTCATTACAAATTACAAATAAATAAATAAATAAATAAATAGTCAGTTTTAATTAGATAAGGTGACCACTAGAGGCATGTAGCTGACACCTGTAGCCTCAATAAATCAACCATTTTTTCCCTTCACAGTTCACACAAATTGATTAATCACTTTTATATATCAACACCATTATAGAACCAACTGAGTTAAGCAGATAGTACACAAAAATCCTACCTTCCCAGAAGAGAATGAATTCAAGATAAAACATACTTTAGGTAATAGAAGTACACCCAATCATAGTTAATTATACATCTCTTTAATTTTTGCAGATCACATTTTAATGCTGAGGTCACATGTCTACATATATTTACAAAACAAAGCATCCTTATTTGCACTGTGAACCACAGACTGCATGTTGGTCGGCACCATTTCATGTATCTGTCTTGAAGCGTATTGTATTGTTTGTATGCAATGTCTCGTCTTGCACTGTTTGCACACATGCACTTTTTGGCAGTGGTTGGTCGTCAGGGCCAGCAAGGCCTTCTCTGCTGGCCTAAACAGCAGTGATCTGAATCACTGACTTGCATTTTAATATATTTTTCCATGAATGTGTATTAAATTATTCCAATAGTCTATTCTCTACATTTCATAGCTTTTCTCTTGGTTGTGCTGCTTTCATTAGTGTACTGTATATTTATGATAAGAGTATTTATCCAATCATATTTCAGCCAGTGGCTGACCATGTGTTGCCAGGGTGAAAGAAATCTGCCTTAAGGCCTTCAGGATCAATAGTGCAGGCACCCATAGCTTAATAAGTGGCAATGAAATTGTTACATTAACCAATCAGATTTCGAGTTGGCATCACTGGGGCCATCTAGCAGGCATACGATTACGTTAGCAATTTCCCGTCTTTTGATTGGATAATTGGAGTAGTCAGAGGCAGAGAACCACACAAATTAAGTTATCATGTGCTCCTTCTACCGGGGCACCACTGAGAGCATTCTCACCAGCTGCATCACTGTGTGGTATGGAGGATGCACTGCCTCCTGTCGAAAGACTTGGCAACGCATAGTGAAAGCAGCCGGCAAGATCATCAGTGTCTCTATCCTTGTGGATATCTTCCATACCCACCTCACTAGCCGAGCCATCAGCATTGCAGCAGATGTTTCACACCCATCAAACCTCTACTTCAGCCTCCTGCCTTCAGGGAGAAGGTACCGGAGCCTCCAGGCTCGCTCCACAAGACTCTCAAACAGCTTTATCCATCAGGCTGTCAGGATGCTGAACTCTGTCCATCATGTCCCTCCTCTCACACCTACTCCTGAACTCTGAAACTACAGCTCACCCACACTTCATTGCACATTAGACACTTTGTACTGTCGACAAAATTCTATACACACAACTGTTTACAAACACTTTTTCAAACATTACGTTTCAGCGTTACATGCACAAACTAATTCAATCCAACACTGTTCTGCACTTTACACCTTACAGTCTTTATTGCACTAATCATACTGCTGCTATTGTACATGCTGTTTCGTATGTAACTTGTTGAATATTTACATTTATCTTCATGTTTATGATCACGTTTACATCTATCTTCAGCTTATTTGCACCTTAGAATATATTTGTATATTTAATAGAATTCACTGTTTACACTTACTCAGATATATATCCATTCAGATGTTCAACTTATTTTTCACTGGTTTATTTATATCTATTTATATACTGCTCGTACCGTCACAAAAATCTGTTCTTTGCTGCACTGACTGAAATTAAATTGTTAATACTGACGAGAGAAGAGAAACGGTATTTCGATTCCTCTGTATGTCTGCAAAAAAATGGTGGTATTGACAATAAAGAACCTTGAACAACACTTTCACGTTAGGTTTATTTTGACCACTAGATGTCTGTAGTGGACACTCGTAGTCTCAATAAATCAACCATTTAATTTATTTTTTTCTTCACAGTTGTCTGAAAAGTTTCAATAGTTTATGAAGCTTAATCTTGCCATCAACACTTAACTGAGAAAAAGGAATTTACGGTAGACTAAATCTATGAAAACCTTTATAGCATTCAGTGTCATGTTTAATGAGTTCCTACACGGATGCTGAAATAATTGCTACCTAAATAGTTAGTTATATTCTGTTGTTTACATTTCTAATTTAGGGTTGGCATTTAAAAATTACAATTCTGTCCAGCTCTACAGTCGCAAAAGAACAGATAACATAATTTGACAGTTTTTGACAACCTTGCAGCATTTAGACAACTGATATGATTAAGCTTGTGTGTTTCGCTGTAATCTAATCAACAACTTGATGAAGACTTTCATTGTTCTACATTTGTTCTATACATACATGGGAGAAAATCAGTCAACAGTTGAACCATCTTACCGCCTCTAGTCAACATAAAACTGAATGGATGCTAGTGATTATATCTACCGACCTTTCTGACAACTGTAGAGTGCTGATTGTGTCAATGTCTTGGTCTTAATTCAGGCAGGTTGGCTTCACAGCATAAGCTGCTTATAGTAACTAAACCTTGACTTAGCTCAAATTCAAAACCAGGTTATTATCTTTTGTGTGAAAAACTCTATGGGTTTACCCTAATGGATGGATGACATGCAGGTCATCTGGACTGGACGGACACATCCAAACACACACACACACTCACATTTAACTACACCTCTCTGCAACTTTTGCATCCTTATTTACACGGTGAACCACAGGCTGCATGCTGTTCGGCACCATTTCATGTATCTGTCTTTAAGCGTATTGTATTGTTCTTATGCAATGTCTCTTGTCTTACACTGTTTGCACACATGCACTTTTTGGGTATTGGTTTATTTACTTTCTCACACTTAATTCTGTATTGTCTTATGTAAAACCAGGGTTCTGGAGGAACGTTGTTTCTTTTCACTATGTACTGCATCAGCTATGTGGTTGAAATCATAAATAAAAGCTTCTTAACTTGACAATAAATCAAATGTCTATTTATAAAAAAAACTTTAAATTCTTTAAAATCATATAAAAATGTATATGATTTGAATTGTGCTATACACAATACAGGCCAAATGTGTGCCTGTATAAACGCTTCAAAATAGGAGCAGCAGTTAAATTTAAATGACATTAAAAATGTGAAATAAGACACTTTTTTTTTGAAGGAAAACAAAAACGAACAAAAAAAAATCTTTTGGTGCTATATTTAAAATTGCTTCATTAGTAATACTGGTTCCCAGTATGCTTTAAAGGAATAAAGGAATACACTGTGCTTTAGGAGTATGTTCATTTTAATTGGTTTATTTTTAACTCAATTTGACAGTTCAACTGATTGTGATTGATGAAAAGCATGGGTACTAACAAATGTTATTTCATATACGATGGTAACAAAACATATATTTTAATGTGTACACCAGCTAAATAAATATGTCACAAGAATTCCAATTCATTTTGAGCTATTTCTTTACCTTACAATAATTGAGGTGTCTATAGGAAGTGTTTAGATTGTAAATCTAAAGTATTAGGAAAGCAACTCTTTCCCTTAAAGAACTACTGTACAGAAAACTACTTATCTGTAGGACTAATTATTGTGCGTCAATGACATTTGTGTTCATGAGAGGGTTAAAGGTTTACAATAGACTAGACTAGGTGATTAAAACGTAACATACTAAAAAAGGTGGCTGAAGTTTTCTGAGGAATAACCTGGATTCCCTTTCAGTCCATCAAATGGCACCGATGTGTGAACAGTATCAAGCCTCCACAGTAGTTTTTGCTTTCTGTTCTCGGTTGTACCTGGAAAAGCAGGTTCATATTGACAAAATAAGATCTACAGTTTACTGTATATATATATTTACTACCTGGAAATAATCTGTTGTGATTATTTACTGCATTGTTGCATAGTCAACACATTGCACGAACACATGCTGTTAATTTTGCTTATACCACCGTGTTTAAATCTTGATTATGATAGGTCAGGAGGTGAGCATCATTTTTGAACTCAGATAAAAGTACCAGTTTGAACATTAACAATGGGTTCATATAAAATCACATTCAAATGCATTATAAATTCTATAGCAACAGCTCATATAGAAGAACTTGTATAGATGACCGACATAAGCCAAGATAATGATTAATGGATTGACCAAAAAAAGTTCTTGTATAAAAGACAAAAAATTGTTACTATGAGGAGCTTTGTTTTGGGGGCATATACACTATATTGCCAAAAGTTTTGGGTCACCCCTCCAAATCATTAAATTCAGGTGTTGTTTTTCAGGGGTTGGGCTTGGCCCCTTAGTCCCAGTGAAACGAACTCTTAATGCTTCAGCATACCAAGACATTTTGGACAATTTCATGCTCCTAACTTTGTGGGAAGAGTTTGGGGATGACCCCTTCCTGTTCCAACATGAGTGTACACCAGTGCACAAAGCAAGGTCTATAAAGACATGGACGAGTGAGTTTGGTGTGAAGGAACTTGACTGGCCTGCACAAAGTCCTGACAGGATAGAACACCTTTGGGATGAATTAGAGCTCTCACATTCCACAACATTAAATCTTAACTATAAACATGCATGTCATTCCATTAATAAGCAACTGTTGGCAAATTGCTGTGGTATAAGCAAAATAATATGTTCCCTTCCATCCAGATATCCATGGCTGGGAGTGAAGCTGATGACATTTGTTATTCTTTACATATTCTGCACCTATACAATGCAAGATAAGTTTGTTCTAGAGGGGCATGCTCCTTTTACAGCTAGCACTTCAATAACGGTGATCACTTAAGACTTACTTTAAAAAAAAAAAATTAAAAATCAGTAGTTTTCTAGTAATAGGAACTCACTTCCATATCCTGTAGAGCTGAGATCCACCTGCACCTCCAACAAAGAAGTTGACAGCAAACAGATTCCAGTTCTTTGGTATAATGACCAGTGAATACCTGGACCAGATAAGACCTACAAACACAAGTCAAAAATTAAGAGTCATATTTCAGTATCTGTCAGTCAATCAACTTCCTGCTGAGTGAGCAAATCCTGCACCTGTAGCTGTCAGCACTGCAGACTGGGATGTGCTGAGTTTTTCAGCTGGTCTGGTCAGGTCTGCTAAACCAGCTATTACCAGGCCCTGAAAGGAAATAGAGTACAATGTCTCATATCACCCTAAAAATTAACATTATGATGTAAATAGTCTTTTTTTTCCAAAGCCATCTTTTCATGATTTTAGATTTGATAATCACCAATAGAACAGACAGAAAATATATCTACACAAATAACTACATTAACTTTATAAAGGAATATTATGCATACCCATTTAAACATTGGAGCCCAGAAGAAAACCGTCTTGGGACCTAAACAGGAAGATATTAATAAACTCATGATTACAACACCCATTGTGTGCAATGCAATTCCACAATGAATATAATCTTTACTGCCACCAGGCGGAGGCCAGTGGAACCAGATGTTGCTACAAATATGCAGAAATGCTATATAGAGAATAAGAATAAAGGACCTATGTACAATGTGCTAATACAAGATATACGGTGCTCTTCAGAATTATTGGTACCTTTCATGAAATTAGACAAACAAACAAAAAGAATAGAATTTATTTTGTTTTTAAATCCGTTTGGTTTTGTTCAAGGTAATTGAGGCCATAGAGATTTTACATGTGTGTTACCTGATGTTTATACCCCACAGAAACAGTATATGGTAAAAGGCAAGAAAAGAGTTTTTAGGGACTGGGAGCAAACAATTTTCCCCAAAGGAATGATAACTTATTTATTTTTATTTAAATAGGACTTGGGTCTCTCATCAATTTTGGCACATAAATGGTAGAATTGAATTTTTGTTCAAATTACATGCAGTTTCTTTTTTTTTTTATGTACAATTTCAATTAATCAGGATAATGTTACTTTTATACACTTTTTTTTGCCCATTCTGCCTCTGGAAGACACTATAGTACAGAACACAAATACAACACACCAGCCTCAGCATGCAACCATTCATTCATTCATTCATTCATTCAACTTTTAAAGGTTTCATTACCTTCCTTTTGTTAACGTGAGTTAAATTGGGTGTGTTAGAAGAAGCCAATGAATTGTGCAATAAAAAGGGACTTGAATACCAGCACTAAGAAATACTGATCTTAAGATGACCTCAATAGCAATTACTTGGTCAAAAAAAAAAAAAGAAGCAGTATTAAATTTCAGCTCTCTTTCTTAATACTACTTGCTCTGGCTTGTGTCTCTCTTCTCTCAAACTAGGTACATACAGTCTCGCTGACAGAGTCTTTTTTTTTTTCCTTTAACCCTCAGGGCAGTAACAGCATTACACACTTTCACAAGAAGTTGGTCAAAAAAGACACAACCTCAAACTTTGAGGAAACACTGAGAGGCTTTAATTAGTAGTTTTGTCTTTCTACATACTGAACAGTGTTTTTGTGACCTAATTCAAGAAAGAACATCTTAAACAATGTTGAGGTTTGGTCAGGTAACATTAGTGTGTAAATACTGAAAAATTTCTTCTAGAGTATTAAATTAGTGCATGGCTTAAATCCAGCATGATGCAGTGAGAGTAAACATCCAGCATGATGCAGTGAGAGTAAACAGGTCAGCACAGAGGTTAAGGTCCATCAAGGTGGACTACAAACAGGACGCCATGTATTTAATATTTACATGTATTAAATGAACTGCACTGTTCAATACAAAGATTTCATGACTATTACTTGATAATAGCAATTAAGTCTCACGGCTTAACACCACTGATTTGAACTTGACAGGCGAGTCATTTTCCCAGACTCGTTTGTCGAGTCTGATTCGAGTCAGAGTTGACTCGAATCCACACCTCTGGTAACAACTACACTGAAAACTTGATTATAAAAGTTTAACACCAAAGCCGGCGAACGACTAAATGGCTCTAAGAGGCACAAATTAAATGCTTTAGAGCACCAAGGTCGTTGCCTTGTCACCTAACATAAGCTAGCACTGGTTCATTAGCTGTATACACAGCAAGCCAGGCACAAGAGACTCCTCTGTCCTACTCAGATCACTCGATGTGTGTGTTTCAATGTGAGGGGAAAAAAAATCTTCATTTCAGATCCAGTTAGCTACACTACCGGAAGTTGATAGCGTGTTAGCAGTTACACCAATCGGTTAAACTAGTAAACAAACACGATGTGGCGAAGAAGACCACGAAAACCCTCGACACACGAACAGCTCTTGCGTTACCTGCAGGGTGGTTGTACACTGGTCTCAGTTTAGCAGGCAGTAGAAGCTCGATCTTTCCCAGCATCCTGTGGTAGGAGGCTCTCAGACCCACCAAAGCCATGATCCCTGCTCTTTAACCGCGGATAAAAACAACTAAAGTGTGTAAGGACGACACAAGGCTCGTGCAACTCCCCCGGAGATATATCTTCGAGGTGAGTGTATATCTAGATAATCAAATCAGTCATAAATCTGCCCTAACAAATATCTAACCTATCGCCCTAGTTTCGACCTTCTGCCGGTCTTCAACGTACAGGCCTGTAGGGATAGCAAGATCGCTTCACCGTTTTTCTACCCGTTTTGCGACAAAACTCAATTCACTACACTGGTATTGGGTAATTGTTCAGAATGACACAGTAGTCACCCAATCCGAAGCACAAGAAACACCCGGGTTTCGCGACAGCTAGCCAATACAAATACAGGGGGCGGGATTTGTCGGAAAGTGGGTAAGATCCAAAAAATCAATGCCGCAAGAATTTGCGTCATGGCACAGCCCGCTATGTGAAGTATTCTATTGGTTGAGTTCGTTCGGCTTACTTTTTCAGGATTGGTCCATTTACGCACGTGCTACCCAGGTTATTTTAAAAATGTTAAAGGAGAACAGAATTATACCTTTTCATTTAAGCAATTCTTTTTAGTATTAGCTTTAGCTTGTGTGGAATTCGGCTTTCGCCAACATTAAGTTTATAGACAGCATCTGGTAAAATTAATGGTAACATATGTAATACATTAGGTTGACTGCAAGAACAATACAGCTCTGTTGGAGTAAACACACACACGTGCACACACACACAAACACACACACACACACACAAACACACACACACACACACACACATAAACGCGTAACCCAGCTATTCTCGCTAACAGCTGACTTGCCTTAGCCTGTCTCCAGCTCTGTCTATTCAGCAGTAAGTTTGGCCACCCGGAAGCTGAACTACCACACTCTCTGTTAGAAATACTCGTTTCCAGACATGAGAACCTTCTACAGGTCTGTCTCATTCCTAAGACTCTAATCATCTGGAATTGAGAATAAAATAAACATAACGATTAATACTGGAGACTGTGCTGGAAAAATGTAAGATCTCCCAAATTGTTTTGTGGCTAAGTGAGCACAAATCCTCACAAACTTTACTGAAATACACTGTTACCAAAAGTTTTGGTATATATGACTGTATGACAATATGACTGCGCACCAGTGCACAAAGCAAGGTCCATAAAGACATGGATGAGTGACTTTGGTGTGGAGGAACTTGACTGGCCTGCACAGAGTCCTGACCTCAACCCTACAGAACACTTTTTGGATGAATTATAGCAGAGACTGCGAGCCAGGCCAAAACTGGGACGTCTGCCTTTACATGCACATGAATTTAATATGGAGTTGGTCCGCCCTTTGCAGCTATGATTCAGCTCTTCTCTGAAGGCTTTCCACAATGTTTAGGAGTGCGTTTATGGAAATTTTTGACCATTCTACTAGAAGCGCATTTGTGAGGTCAGGCACTGATGTAAGACGGGAAGGCCTGGCTCGCAGTCTCCACTCTAATTCATCCCAAAGGTATTCTATCAGGTTGAGGTCAGGACTCTGTGCAGATCAGTCAAGTTCCTCCACACCAAATTCCCTCATCCATGTCTTTATGGACCTTGCTTTGTGCACTGGTGCGCAGTCATGTTGGAACAGGAAGTGGTCATCCCCAAACTGTTCCCACAAAGTTGGGAGCATTAAATTTGCCAAAATGTCTTGGTATGCTGAAGCATTAAGAGTTCATTTCACTGGAACTAAGGGGTCAAGCCCAGCCCCTGAAAAACAATACCTGAATTCAATGATTTGGAGAGGTGACCCAAAACCTTTGGCAATATAGTGTCTAATTTAGTGGACAGACTTCCCAAGACTAAACCTGGAATGGGATGTTCAAAAATCACATATGGGTGTAAAGGTCAGTTGTCTATAAACCTTTGACCATTCACTGTATGATCATGCTTCTGATGTTTCTCCGAGAACACGTTAATGATAGTTCTTCTAAAATTATTACTAGAGAAAACATTTATACCGCTAGAGGGTGGTGTGAAACCTAATATAAACCATCTTAAGCCTTGGTTGTTTTATTGTTTTAAATGTTTGGCCCGTGATGAGTCAGTCAAATATGTTATTTCAACAACAATAATAGTATCTTAAAATAATAGATATGTAATTTCTTCATTAATATATACAATTCTTTATACCTTATTGATCAGTTACAGACTATACATGCCCATTGCATGAAGCTAAACAGGAAAATATAACACCTTATTTCCTAGCACCAATTATTTCTCAATAAATAAATAAAAGTATAGATGGCAACCTTAGGTATAAGGAATAGTTTAAGCCAGTTATTAAACCGTATTTTAAATAGTACAGGAGCCACTAGGATGGGAGACAAGTGAAGGGGTTTGTTTGTGCTGTAATTATAATACTGCAATCTAATTTTAAATTTCAAACAAAGTAACTGGCAGTCAATCTGTTGTCAGTTATTTATTATTAAGTTACAAAGGTGGCTGAAGTCTTCTTTGACTCGACTTGATTCGTCGGGAGATTCAAAGAAAACGCAGAAAATCGACAGCAGCACATTGTCTGCGCAAAGCCGCGCGCACTTGATGCTCTTCAAAGTTCTCGACGGCGCTCTGGACATAAACATGCGCGGTGCTCGCATTTCATTGGCCGTTGCGTAAGATCTGGGCACAGGAGAACAGAATCTTAAGCAGTTGGCTAAACAACATTTTTGTTATATATTTAGCTTATGGTGACACGGAGGCAGTAGGTCGTTTTGTTTTAAGGGCTGTAGATTTAACGTGATTTTTCCTCACTAGTTTGTCCAATTTGGTTCATTGTTGCGATGAAACACTGGAGTAAATAAGTGCTCTAACAAAAAAAAAAGAAGCAGAAGAAGAAGAAGGCGCTGCTAAGCTAACAGCTAGCTAATGAAGTGCTTTCCACTTGCTGTTCTCTCAATGCTGCTTGCCTCCAGACGAGGGGAGCTTTGAGAGCACCATGTCCTGCTCTGGCAACTTGATTTGGGATGTGAGGAAACGCTCCATCGGTTACAGCGATCCTAACGTTTTTCGAGCGAGCTATTTAGGTAAGAAGGCAGCCTTGTTTTTATTTTCCTACTGACGTCATTTTTAAACGCTTCGTTTACGTGTGGCGCTGACAGCTGTCACTGCTACATGGAGCTTGTAGAGGCGAATGGACACACTGTCTTAAGGACACGCGTAAGGCTTCATTGATTACTGTCCTTTTTTCCCCAGCAAAATTTCCTTAAGGGTTGTTGTTGTTGTTGTTGTTGTGGAACAGAAGAGGCTTGCTGATGTTACTTCTCAGGTTATAATAATATATAATGATTCATTAAACACTTCTAGTAAGCATGGCAAGGACAAGCTTTATTACATTATCTTGGAGAATTATAAGACATCACTGAATTAGATGCGTCAGCTAATTTGAGGTCAGAGTTTTTAAATTATTGCCAGTTAGTAGACCAACATGGTAAACGGTTAGGTTTCAGTAAAGTAAACAGTTCAGTAAAACGGTGATTAAATTCATTATTTGCTCAGGTGTGATTTAAAAAAAATTCATGCTGATGTGGTGAAGTCAAACCTTTCCTTATACACCGATCAGGCTTAATATTATGACCACCTGCCTAATATTGTGTCGGTCCCTCTTTTGCTGCCAAAACATACCTGACCCATCATGCACTGTGTATTCTGACACCTTTCTATCAGAACCAGCATTAACTTCTTCAGCAATTTGACCAACAGTAGCTCGTCTGTTGGATCGGATCACACGGGCCAGCCTTCGCTCCCCACATGCATCAGTGAGCCTTGGCTGCCCATGACCCTGTTGCCAGTTTACCACTGTTCCTTCCATGGACCACTTTTGATAGATACTGACCACTGTAGATCGGGAACACGTCAATTTTGGAGATGCTCTGATCCAGTCGTCTAGCCATCACAATTTGGTTCTTGTCAAATTCGCTCGAATCCTTATGCTTGCCCATTTTTCCTGCTTCTTACACATCAGCTTTGAGGACCAAATGTTGGCACTTGCTGCCTAATATATCCCACCCACTAACAGGTGCCATGATGAGGAGATAATCAGTGTTATTCACTTCACCTGGCAGTGGTAATAATGTTATGCCTGATCAGTGTATCTTTAACCAAGCATTGCTAAGAATATTGCAAAAATATATAGCTTTTAGTTGCTACTGCTGGTGAATATCACCTGGACACTATCTTGTCCACATGCTTATGCATGCCAATAAAATCACAAGTGATCATTTGCCATAATATTTACTATAAATACTATTGTCATACACCAATCTTTACCGTTATTTTTCACATATACATAAGTCGGAGCTCATGCACACTTTATGGAGCTCTCTGTGTAACACTTTGACTGTGGTTGGAGCTACAGGTACCCCAGAGGTGGACAAACTGGTAGACCAGGTGCCCAAGACCTGTAGATTATGTATCCCACCTTTAATTTTTCATTCACGCTTGCCTGGCATGCTCAAGAACACATTTAGTAGCTTGTTGAACTGTTACCAATGTTTTTTTTTGATATCACTCATTCAAAGTTTAGTGAAAGAAAACCTCTACCTCATTTTTGGCCCTGAGCTCTGGTTAGAGTGTGTCTAATAAAATATCAATATGTGTATATAAGTGTTGTATGAGGTTCCTAATGTTGATGTATAGTTTTATTGCTTTGTAAAGAAGATAATATTTATATATTATCTGTATACCGTTATATTTATATACTTTGTACTATGGTTGGTATGGCTGGTATGCAACATTCCTGGTATTATAAGCAGTGTATCAGAGCTGTCTTGTCCCAATCTCATTCAAGTGAACAAATAGATTCAGCTGTAATTGTCATGTGACTAAAAAAACTGACTCCCCTTTATGTAACTTTAGGGCAGTTTTAAGGCCTTTCTGGTTTTGGATTTTCACTTTTCCTGAGCATCCTTCACTGCTCAGATTAATCTGATAGTTGTAGTAAGACAACACACTTTTAAGGACTGTTCAAGCATTCAAGACATTATTCCTTTAACATAGTCTGTATATAATGTATTATAGGTTTATAGAAAAAATTAACATTAAATTAACATTAACATTTAATTGTGTACATTGTTGTTACATTTTGTTTGTTGCTCACATTAGCTTGATTGTAATAACAACAGAGTACCAGGTAAGAGTTAAGTTAAATTTGATCAAGTTAATATAACTTCACTGCAGTTTCTAATGATGTCACTATCTTAAATAAAAAAATGTTAACAACAAAATGAATCTGATCGTTGCGAGCTACAACAGCAAATCTCACCCCTATAAAGGGTTAATAAGCCCATTACCACTGTATGATAGTAGGCTTTATTTTAAATCATGTTCACCAGATACAATAACAGAAATGGTTGTGATACAATGCTTTGCTGATCAGTGTAGTGTTGAAGAACTGGAAGAGCGGAAGTAGCAAAAACCACAAGCTTTTTCTCCTCTTTCTGTGAGTATAAAAATATGTCAACAATACGACTGAATTTTGCAAAAAAAAAAAAAATCCATACGTATGGACTGGAGTAGGTTGGACTGTCAGGGAATGCCCTTATTGGGTTCTAAAAACAAAAAACATTATATTAAAAGCCATGACATTTTTTATGGTGTTCCACATAGATCCATTCTTGGCCCTCTTCAGCTTTCAATGTAGATGCTGCTCCTGGCTCAAATCGTTAACAGATAGGGTGAGGCACCGCTTTATACACCCATTACCCCAGACAGCAGAATTACTCTAAACACCCTGACACACAGTTGAAGCAAATATTACCAGGATGAATCAAAACAGCGTAAAAATCAATGAAGACAAAATAAACATTATTCTTGTGGCACTCCAACAGAACAAAAAAACTGGGGTGCAATTCTTGATTCTGTCCTTAAATTAGACATGGCATTACTCAATCAGCATTTTTTCATTTGAGTAACATAGCACGAGTTAGAACTTATATCACCTTGCACAATCCTAAGAAGTTGGCACAATTTTCTCTTGTCTCACACTGATTATTGTAATTCGCACTGCCAGTCATGAGGCTGCAGCTTGTTCAAGATGCTGCAGCACGGGTTCTAACAGACACGCGCAAATCAGATCAGATTACACCAGTCCTGTCCACATTACCCTGGCTCTCTGTCTATCAGAGGATTGATTTTAAAGTACTGCTGCTAGTTTTTTTTAAAGGCATGAATGAATTAGAACCATCTTACATTATGGATCGTCTGTGCTCTTATGTTCCAACTGTTTCATTACGATCTGGTTCTGCATGCACCCAAATGTACCCAAAGCCAACAAGGAAAGACATGGCAAAGCAGCCTTTGGTTTTAATGCACCTAAAAATAAATTATAATTCTAAAAAGCTTCATAAGACAGATTCGTATACTTAATTCATTCTTATTTCTCTCGTGACTTACATATTACTACTGTTGCTCGTATAATGTCCCAACTTATTTTTATTTTCATGTTATTGTGATTCAATACATGATAGATAAGGTTTAAATGTTGCATTATTATAATTATTATTATTATTATTATTATTATTAAAATAGCCCATTTTCCATGCTAGCACATCTGTCTCCTCATGAGTGAGCTGTTTATTTGTTTGTGTAATCAGTAAACTAGACATTTGCTATAACATTACAGAGCTTTGCTATAAAGTTACACCTTGTTCACAACATCTGAGATCTGGTAGAAACATTAGCCTAGTTGGTTAGGTAGTGTTCAGGCTTGTGTATGTGTGTGTGTGTGTGTGTGTGTGTGTGTGGGCGCTGTATTTAGCTTGACTAGGCTGCCGTGTCATGATTGATAGGGAACACACCGAAAACAAATTTTTCCGCAGCACAGGGATTTGCTGTGTTATTTAAAAGGGGCCTCTAGAGAATACATTAATTGCAATAAAGGTTGTGTATGAGTGAAGATGGCACAGCAGTAAGTGTCACTAGTCTCATTACAAAGCAAGTGTGGGCTCCTGAAAACTGAGTTAAAAGCAGACCGTGTGGGAACAATTTGCAATCCAAATCAAGACATGACTTTACATCCATTTTGCCAGTGTAGCTATCTGTGTTTTCAGTGTTCTTCAGTCCTTCAGCATTGCTTGGTCGTACAAGAGAGGGAAGGTTCTGCTTCTGTGTTCAGCATCGAGCATGTTCACTATATATTATAGTGTGAATCAGGAAGACATGACCTGTAGAGAACTGCCTTCCATTCTAACTTCTGCTTTCCTTTTGAGTGCAACTTGCCAATTCATGGTCAATATATTTAGTGCTACAAGTGTTTTGTGGAAATTTCTTATCTCTTAGATGACAGACACAAAGCTTGTGAGAATGACCTGGTAATAATAGATTGCTTAAAATAAATTTCACATTCAAACAGCATGTCAAGTTATAATTAGCTTTTTACTAATAGCTGAAATATCTGTGGTGAACTCATTATCAAATTCAATAGAAAGTTGGGTTTTTTTTTTAGGTTTTCTGGTGTTTCTTTTAGCCTGTATGAGCTGTGTGGGGCTGTACTGTAGTAGATTATGACATTTAATATTAGGTGCAAATCAGAGATCTTACTGATTACTGAGAAATATGAGTAATATGGTTATGTGTGCTATACAGTGCATTTATTTCTCAGCTTGTGAAGTCATTTTTATAAACTCCTTTTTCTCTACAGGCAGAAGAGAATTTGTTCAGCGTCTGAAGCTTGAAGCTATACTTAAAGTGCACGATGGCTGTGTGAGTATCAAAAACATATGTAGGTTTATGTTTTACTTAATGTTTCCTGGCCAGAATAGTCATAATGTTTTCCCCAGATGTAAATTCCAACAGGTCTGTGTGTCCTTATTTGATGTCATATACCATGAGGATGATGGTCACCAGTCTCTCACACTCTCATGCTGTGATTCTGTATTACAAAACGATTTTGCCGGTGATTTATATTAACGTTGAAGTCTTTCATATGCACTGTGTTGCAATGGTGGGAACTAAAAAGTGTAAAAGTTTAAACAAAGTGTTTGCAGGTTAGAAGAGGTTCTCTTATCAGCAAGCTTAAAATAAGTTTCCTACAGTTTCCAATTGAAGACACACAGATCTCATGTTTAGAGCAGCCTTTTTATAGCAGCTCTTTGTGATTCGACATTGTGGCATTACTTCTCAATGCATTATGCCATGCTATTTTTATAAAAAAAAAAAAAAAAACCCAGAGCTGAAATCCAAAGCAAGAGAGTGTGCAAAGTGAGAAGGAGAAATTAAAGTGCAGTTGACTGTTTTTCAGAAGGTCTGAGGCAAAATGGGTTTGAGTGATGGAGCTTTGTGTCGACAGTGTGGGGCCTGAGAAATGGAAGGGCCCAGAGTGCCACAGCCTTTGCAGATGAAGTTAATGAAATATTGATTGATTTCTTTTAAAGGTAGAGGCATGGTTGAGGGCTCAGTTGTCCCTCACCTGAATTCACTACCAGGCTGGTATTGTTCGCTCTTGTGCTTCAGTTCAGACTGCAGATTTGGTGCTGAGCCACTTTGGCAAATTGGCTCCATTTACTAGAATCTCCTGACATGTTTATGTGAGTTGGGAGTTGACATCAATGGCAGACAACCTTGCGTGGTCAAAGTGTGTTCAACAAATATCTGTTTCTCTATTTTTAAATAGGTTAACACCATATCTTGGAATGACACGGGAGAGTACATCTTATCAGGATCTGATGACACTAATTTGGTCATCACAAACCCCTACAACAGAAAGGTAATTTTAGCCATGTGTGTTTATAGAAAACAATGAAGCTGTGTAATTTAAGCCAAAATCTAGATCAATATGAACAATGTGCACGCTTAAATGTGTACTTACATGTGTAAATGTCTTGTGTCTGTCTACCAGAATAATAACAAAGGATTACAATTAAACACTGAGTGTCAGTAAGTTGTGTTGCAACTGAATTTCTGTTCAGTTGAGATGCTGGTCCAAAGTGCAAACCTATTGACCATATCAGTGTACACAGAATCACGTATCGTGTGTTTCTCTAGCTCTTAGGCTGATTGGTGACATATATATCTTTCCACTCTTTCCATTCTTCATCAGGTCAAAACAACAATCCGGTCAGGTCACCGGGCCAACATTTTCAGTGCAAAATTCATGCCCCACACAAACGACCAGCAGATTGTGTCCTGCTCAGGAGATGGAATCATCTTCTACACACACACAGAGAAGAGTCAAGACATCAACAGGCAGTGCCAGATGACCTGCCACTATGGAACTGCTTATGAGGTATGAAGATGCTGCAGGTGATGTAGTAGGATCACTCACAGGAGAAATAAATGAAAGCAACAAGAAATAGAAAAAATAGTATTTCAGAAAAAAAACAATATATCACAAAGCAGTAAGCCTTTATTTATTGCAGAGTGTGTGTGTGTGTGTGTGTGTGTGTTGATGCACAGTGTGCTAAATGCTATAAAGTCCAGTTGCTATAAACAGTGACACTGTATTGTGCACCATTACATTCCACATTTGAACTTCATTTTTACTTCACAACCTCTTCAAATAATGGTGTGCTAACTTCTAGCATATATATAACTAGATATATTAACTGTCTCCTTACCACACATTTTTCACAGTTTCTTGGCCGCAAGCTTGATGATTAATGACCATAAAGGTCATAGTCTTTAGTTGGGAAGATAGTGGAAAGTTTAGATTTTAAGCTTTGTAGCTGTCATTTAGATTTGATCAAACTTAAATTTGGCCTCATTTGATGCTTAGCATTGGGACTGAAAGTTAAACTACTGAAACAAGCTGCTGTAGACCATGATACTGGACTAAAAATAGGTCATGGCAATGTGTTAGCAGTGAGACTGATATGCCATGATATGCTGACGTGTGATCCTTATGCCATTTGAAATTTATATAGAGATACACTGCCAGTCGTAAGTTTTCGAGCACTTTCAAACGTTAGAAAATAGCTTGAAGTTGTAGAATTGGAAAACCTAAATAAGAAACAGGTTTATGTAACCTTTTTTTTTGGGTGGGTGGTTGGGTCCCTGTTCAGGGTCGCCACAGCAGATCATCTGGTCCATATATTTGATTTGGCACAGATTTTATGCCGGAAGCCCTCCCTGACTCAATCCTCCCTTTTTATTATCTGGATCTTGTAACGCACAATACTTCTACATTTGTCATAAAGCTGATATTAACATTGCTAGTATCAACATATCAATAAATCTAGGCTTGCAGTAACCTGTTCAGCAACAAGTGAACTTGCCTAGTTTAGAATCTGAGAGTAAGCAATGAATGAATCTGTTATTATTATTATTATTATTACTGTAATAATGTATATTAAACAAACAAATAAACAAACAAACAAACAAATGAAAACTCCATATGACAAAGGAAATTGACTGGCTGTGCTTTTTCCTTTAAAGCTGCATCTGGTAAAATAAAATGACTGTGAAATAGCTTTCAGACCTGCAGGTAATTTACAGTGAACCCATCTCGATGTTGCAGTACAATAGAAGTGCAGAAAACTAGATCAAAACACTCCTAACCTGCAGGCAGCCACACACCATTTGGATTCTTTCCCCTGGCCAAGCTAGACATGCAGTTCTTGTGATTGCTATTACATAATACTGCTAAACAAAAAACGTACTATTTAAATTTTTAATAGTCTCTCAGACATATGAAGAATTTTATAGAAAGAATGTTGTAATAAGTCATTATTGGCTTAAAACCTGCTGCATCATGTGGGGTTATTTCATGCCTATTTCCGTCTTCTGGAGATAATTCATGTCTTTTGTCTGTCTTTTTATTCATTATGTCTGTAGATAATGACCGTTCCAAATGACCCATACACCTTCCTGTCCTGTGGGGAGGATGGTACAGTTAGATGGTTTGATCTGCGCATGAAGACAAGCTGCACAAAAGAGGACTGTAAAGATGTAAGATAGTTTGACTTGAAATGTACTTATATTTTACATTCCCTTATTACTAACATTTATAGATTTGTGAATGTAAGCTGAAACATTTAAGGTTTCAGAAGAAAAATGTGTTCAGCTTTTCTGGCAGCCTGTCTAGCTGCATGTTCCTTCAGTATTTTTTCTCATAACTATCTCACAAATATCTGTTGAGATTGCCCCAAGGAGAGGATGCAGCTCTGATCTGAGATCAGATTCATGCATATTAACCTTTATCCTTGTCCCAAAATTGAAAGAGGCACACCCAAACATCTCTTGCCAGGTCTTGTGAGAAGGCAACAACCTCCACCCTGTATTTCACAGCCTGCTATGATACGTGGTTTAACTGTGGTGAAGGTTTTTTTGTATGGGGCAATAGTATTGGTTAAAATGGTACTTAGAAAATAGTAAGATCTTATTCTTTTAGAGACTGTGTTATAGCTGTCACAAAGATTTGTATCAATCTGAGCTAAGAAAAACACCCCCTGTTTTGTCTGCTAAGCACAAATACTTTAATTTGCTAAACTCAAATTTTTGGTGATGTAGCATTAACGATGAAAGCATCTTGTACTCTCAAACTCTTATACAATACATTATGTATGAGAATGCAGTCAGTTTGGAGTTTAGAGAAACCTGTGTTTCATTTTTCTCCTATTTTTGAGCATGCTGCTTATGTGAACTAGGCCATCTCCAACAAAAAGACCAGACCTTACTCATTTCATATTTTCCACATTATGCATACTTATCTTGCCCCTCACTTTGCTTAATCCCTACTATCCATACTTATTTGGTTTCTTCTTCTTTTATTTCTTCTCCTTTTGTTTGGCTTTTTGTAATTAGGATATTTTGATTAATTGCCGGAGAGCTGCTACCTCCATAGCCATTTCTCCCCTTGTGCCCTACTACCTTGCTGTGGGATGCTCAGACAGTTCAGTAAGAATCTATGACCGACGAATGCTTGGTACTAGAGCTACAGGTAAGAGTTGAACTATTGTTTTAATCCCAAATTGCATTAATTTTTGTTACATGCAATATATAGTAAAGTCCGCTGACCATTTTTATAAGTGGCTCATTTCAATCAGCATCACATAAATGGCAATTTTAAACACTCATCTTGTTTAGTTAAATGTGATAACATGTTATTTAGTTTCTAATCATTTAGTGTCTGTCTTCAGTTTACTTCTAATTGCCTTTCTGATATATCCTTTTGGTCCTGAATTGCAGCTGTTTAAGATCACTGGGCTTTGTAGTATAAGTTCCTACTTCTTGTAGTAGTTATTAGTAGTAAGGTGTTTAAAATACTGTGTTATTTTAAACAATTTGTACCTTAAACAGAAAAGTTGCAACCCATTGTTTTTTTTTATACCTCGCTAACTACATACAGGTAACTACATGGGCCGAGGGACAACGGGTATGTGTGTGCGATTCGTCCCTGCCCACTTGTCCAACAAGTCCTGCCGTGTGACATCCTTATGCTACAGTGGTGATGGACAGGAGGTTCTGGTCAGCTACTCCTCCGACTACATCTACCTGTTTGACCCTAGAGACGACCAGGCCAGAGAGCTGAAGGGTCCATCTGAAGAGAGAAGAGAGGAGGTGAGGAGCATCAGCGATATAATTGTCCATTGACTATGGACATAGAAATAGCTCATCCCCTTGGGTATTGCAGATAAAAGATGGCCTGTATTTACAAATACATGTTTGGAACGTGAGAGGTGAGGAGGAGTCTGAATAACTTCCATCAGGTTGTCTCTGGTCATAGGTGTATTAGATTGAAATCCCCCTGATCTGACTGGTGTGCTTTGTATTTTTGTTAGGTAAAGGTACAGTATATCGATTGAACTGTTGAACAATTCTGACTTATAAATTCTGACCTTCAGATCATAAGGCTAGGCCCACTAGACCTGGTGGTGTATGTGGGATTAAAGTTCAGGGGGAGGTGGTGAAATGTGCTGGGTCACTGATACCGGGGCTCTCAGGCTGTCTATGTGTTGCAGTGTCTGGATTCCCCCATGCTCACATTCCTTTCCAAACAGAGCTGCAGACGCAGGCTATGTTCCATTGCAGGGACAGAAATAGACTCGGCGCACAATGACAGCCAGAGACAGAGAGGAGAAACCCTCAGGTCTCTTGTCAAATTAAATTCATGGGAAGAACAGGCATCTTCTAATTTTTTTTTCTGTTCTCTGTGTTTTAAGCTTTCAGAATTTTCCACCCCTTATGCACCTTTAGCTGTTTTGAGCTGCAGTTTGCATCCCCATAATATGTCTGTGTAAAATATCTTAATTTTAAATTGTGTATTTAAATTGCAAAGGACCATAAGAAAGAGGTTTTGCCATGGCCTAATTCTACACCTCATTTCAAAAAGGCAGCATATGACTTATGGGACCATTAGAGAAAATACACTGACCAGGCGTAACATTATGACCATCTGCCTAATATTGTGTTGGTCCCCCTTTTGCTGCCAAAACAGCCCTGACCCATAATGCACTGTGTATTCTGACATCTTTCTGTCAGAACCAGCATTAACTTCTTCAGCAGTTTCAGCAACAGTAGCTTGTCTGTTTGATTGGATCACACGGGCCAGCCTTCGCTCCCCACGTGCATCAGTTAGCCTTGGCTGCCCATGACCCTGTCGCCGGTTCACCACTGTTCTTTCCTTGGACCACTTTTGATAGATACTGACCACTGCAGACCTGGAACACCCCACAAGAGCTGCAGTTTTGGAGATGTTCTGATCCAGTCATCTAGCCATCACAATTTGGCCCTCGTCAAAGTCGCTCAAATCCTTACACTTGCCCATTTTTCTTGCTTCTAACACATCAATTTGAGGACAAAATGTTCACTTGCTGCCTAATATATCCCACCCACTAACAGGTGCCATGATGAGGAGATAATCAGTGTTATTTACTTCCTGTCAGTGCTCATAATGTTATGCCTGATTGGTGAACCTTTGGGGCTGTTATAAAAGGGAAATCCAAGTTATTACAGAATATTACAGCCTTATAATGATTTGTTATGTCTTATACAGTATATGTATACATAATACCTGGCATTTATAGCTATTACCATGCACTCCAATCAGTTTGTGTGCTGTTAATGTATGAGGCTGTGCCTTCTACCTTTAACAAATGAGGTCTAAGGTCTGGGTTAATATCTAAGTGCCAATACTGGTTTTCTACTGTTTTTCCAGCTGAAGAAGAAAAAAGTTCATTCAGTATAACCCTGATATCTACCTTGCACATGGCTTTATTGTCATTATTATGTAGAGTGCTGGTACCTTAAATTTGAGTCCTAAGACTTCATTGTCATGAGTAATAAATAGTATGTGTTTGAGTATGACATTTGGCAAAGACCCTGAGGAATTACCACTTGTACTCACACCTAAATTTCCCATTGGGAATGGGGAATCTATCCATCACATCAGATAACATTCAGAACATTATTCTGTTTTATCACCCATATGGCCTTTCTTTTATTTAATTATTAAGTACAATTTATAGCATGTGCAGAATTCAGGATCAAGACAATTTTGTCAGTGATTGATTGTTCTTGTGTATTTTTCGTAGCTAAAGCAACCCCCTGTCAAACGACTGCGTCTGAGAGGAGATTGGTCAGACACCGGACCCCGTGCTCGACCTGAGAGTGAAAGAGAAAGAGACGGTAAACAACTCTGATTCCCTTCACACAGCATAGACAGAACACAGCAATCATATTGAAGTTGATAAAAAAAACTTTCTAACCATTTTTTAAAGAAATTTTCTATCCATTGTACCCCGCTATTTGCTCTGGTACTGCTAATGTTAAATATAAATCTAGAAATAGCTAGACAAATTGCTAGTTGTTTTGTTGTTATCTTGCATAAGTTGTGTTTTGTTTATTAAAACACTACCTTGATTTTATATAGAGAAAAAAATGCAATATGCCAAATCATTTAATTATAAGTCCTGGGTCCTTCATGGCTGCATCAATACTATCTAATTTAGATTTTAGTCCTTTTAATCCGTCTTGCTAGTTTTTTGTCCAGAATATGAATAAGGTTCGGTCTACTTAGAGGGAGCTCATTAGTTTCTCTGTGAGGGCTAGCGCTTAGAGCTGTCTTCCTATAAAAAGCTTGGAGTTGTTTTCCTCTTAGTGACTCTGAGGTCTTGAAGTTTTAAGGTCATGAATTGTTTTTTTTTTTTTCTTTACCTCAGGAGAACAGAGCCCCAATGTGTCTCTGATGCAGAGGATGTCAGACATGTTATCACGTTGGTTTGAGGAGGCCAGTGAGGCCCAGAGCAGCAGAGCTCGTCCACAAACTCGGCCCAGAGGTATAACATGCATCACCACGTTACTATAAGTTTTGGTCCTGAAATAACTCTTTCTGTTAGAAAAGGAGTGGACAAAATGTGCCTTTTTTCTTTTAAACCAGGTCAGAACATGTATTTTGTATTTTTCTTGCACTGATATTTTTAAAACTTTTATGGTATAACTAAATGTATATGACAGTGAATTTAAGGTCCAGTAAAGTAAGCAAGACAGAGACACTTCTAATTACATGCATGAAAGATTTGTTTTGTATATGTTAGTATTGTTTCAAACAAACCCTGAATCTGTTGGGTCATATTTTTGCTTAGAAAAATGTCTCTCTCTGCTTATTTTTAAATGAAAAGAAATAAAATCTAAAAGTTGCTTTTTTCCCCCACAGGTGTAGCAGCTCGGATGCTGGGGACGGCTGCAGCTTCAGGGAGCCCCTCTCAGGAGTCTGTGGGGACTGAAGGACCCATGGAGGTGGAGTCAGCTACCTCTGACCATTCGTCCCCACCTGCCTCAGACTCGGCCCCAGCCTCAGCCGCAGCCTCAGCCTTGGCTTCAGCCTCATCCCTAGCCTCAGCCTCGGCTGCAGCCTCATCCCCAGCCTCAACCTCAGCTGCAGCCTCATCCCCAGCCTCGGCTTCAGCACAGCCCCTTCCCAAATCCATCTCTTCTTCCTCCTCAGGCTCTTCTTCAACTGTGACAGTCCTGCCTCCCTCCACCTCTTCCTCTATGGACAACACTGCCTCATCCTCTTCCCTGCTGTCCTCTCCAGACTCAGAAGAGCAGAAGAGCCAGGCTGAGGTGATGACCACCAGGTCTGCCACACCTACCCCTTCTGCAGAGCCTGTTCTGTCTGGTAAGAATGCCGTCACTGACAGTTCATCACTGTTGCATGTCAGTATTGATCATATGGTCTCTATACACTGAAGACATACTTGTGTTGTAGATACACAAACACAGTTGATAAGCTTCACATACTTTTGATGTTCAAATCTACATAGCCTCATTAATTGTTAAACAGTTACAGTGTTGACAGTGTGTCCACTGCTGGAACCTGGATTTTATGGTTGAATTAGACAAATATAGGTAAACAATGATGGGTAAAAAGATTGACTGACTGATTGTTCTACAGAAAAGACCTAAATAAACATGGTAAAGTCTGTAGTGTTGTGGTACTGCATTTTCCATGATGAAGTGAATTAACCACAATGTTAAGATTAAGTCAGTTATAAATTGAAAAACATGAAATATTGTTGGAATTTTGCCCATCAGTACACCCCATTAACCATTCCTAGTTGTTATAGTCTATATCAGTGTAGGCTATTGCAGCTAACTAGCCTTGGTAATGTTGTGAAACTCTCAAATATCCACCCCAAAGCAGTTGTAGTCTTACAAAATATCCTCCTTCTTTTAAAATTGATCATAGGAAGATTTTTTTTTAGTTCTAAATTGGGGAAATCATGGCTTGTATGTATCTTGTCTGCATATTTAGTCTACCTGTGATGCAAGCAAAGTGCATGAATAGTGAGTTCACCAATACAGTTTGTATGACATCTTTAAGGCCGCTGCATCTGTTCTTTTTCTTTTTTTTTTTGCATGTTACTAGTCTCCTGTGCCTCTTATCTATAGTTTGCCCTTTCTCTGCGCTACTTTTTTTCCTCCCTTCATATTTCCTGATCTTTTTATCTCTGCTTTTCTGCCAGAATATGGTCCCCGCAGGCTCCCGGTAAGTTTAGTGTGTAGGCGTTTGCAGAGGCTGCTGCTTCTGGCTGACCCCCCTGGGCAAGGCCAGCGTTCTGCCTCTCGAGCCTCAGACAGCCGAGCCCAGGGTCCTGATGCACAGACCCACCCACCAGCAGGTTACACTCCATGTTCACTAGCTAGCCATGAACTCTGCCCTGCTGCAGCCCCTTTCCATCTAACGTTTTACACCTCTGCTAGCTTTTTATTTTCTAATGGCTCTGGTTTGCTGCCTAACTATAGAATTTTGAAGCACTATTTCTACTCCATAAAACTTTATACTGTATACACATTCAATCACACTATAAGAGATAACTCTCTCATGGATATGATATTCATTATGCTCAGTATCCTTTAATCTTGTATTGGAGTGTTTTGGTACTCTTTTTGCAGGTTGTAGTTGTGATGCTGCTGCTGTTTTTTTGCATGACATTAGTATTTCACTACCTATTATATGTAGCTCTTTGTGGTAGGCCAAGATGGGTGAATTATGCTTTTTCAGGTGCTCCCCAGTGCACTTCCGTTATTTACAAGCTCCTGAGTCAAGCCTCAAATACCACCCATGCCTTTCACAAGAATATGGCTTCAGTGTGCTGCTTGAGTGCAGGATAAAAGAATTGTGAATGGCCCTAAGCATTTGACCAGAGTGTCTGTGATGCACAAAGCACAAAGTCTAAAATATAACCCAACACCACTCAGCTCCTGGAAATATGTGGATTCAATAACTTGAGATCAAAGAATACTAAGAATACAATTGTTTTATATTGCTGCCCTGAGTGCTTCAGTAAGGATTTGGTGGTGGAGCTGCAGTCATTGTTCAGAAGCTATGTGAATAAACCCAGAGAGCAGATATAAATTGATTGTAATAAGTATAAACCAGTTAATAATTAAAGTCAATCATCTGGCCCCTTGTTCATCAGTGGCTCTGCTGAGGTTGACCTACAGGAATATTGTAGTGGAAGCTGAAAAAATTGCGCTTAGAATTGAGGTGGAAGGTGATTTTTATAAAAAGGGTATTTGGGAATGGAATGTGGAAATTATAATATTGGAACAGCAAGAAAAGGCAAAACGACACCTTGAGAAAAACATGGCTATTAAAATGTCAGTAATGAGAATCAGATGTCTTGTCATAGTTGTTCTGACTCTACTAAGGACGTCCTTGTTGACATCAACTGATGGCCTGCTGTGGATGGAATTAGTGATTTAACATTTACTTTGGACTTGGTAGCTGTTTCTATGCATTTCTTTCTTATAATTTGGATTCAGCTTGTACTACAGTATGATGGCTGTGTGATAGTTCAGTAGAATCGACCTGTTTCATCCTTTCTTTGCTCATTTCTTTCTTTCTTCCTTTTTTCATTTTTTTATTTGCTTATTCAGAACATCTTGTTTGTGTTCCAGATTCTCCTTCGTCTGCAGTAAACAAACAGCTTGGATCCATGACTCTGGATGAGCAGCCTGGTGCGTCACTTCACCTCTTCTGCCATTCTTCCTTTCTTTATTTTCACTTAATTCAGCTGTTTTTTTTCTGTCCCTGTGTACCTATTGTCACATTCGGACAGCAGTGTCTCTTCTGTCTACAGCATCAGTCAATGGGAAGGTCCTCACCATCCATCCATTTTTAACAGATACTAGCTGTTCTATTGAAGCCCATTTAAAAGTAATGGCTCTGATGAAAGATTCAGTTATTCTGCTTAATCAGATGTATAGACATTAGTTGTGTAAAAAATGATGGACTATACACTATGCATTTACACTATGCACTATGTACTGTAGCCTCTAGTGTGTGTATTTTAAAAAGGTAGTATTGTCCCTAATGGAACGTTTTTTTACAAACCGGAAGTATAAGCCATTTCCCATCTGATGGCAAATAACATCAAAAGCACATAATGTGACATGCTTGCTTTAGCAGAACATTTTAAAATGTTGAAAAACTAATCACAAAACATGGGCTAGACATAAAAAGACATTTGTAAGATTTCATGTCCATCGGAGCGACGTAGGCTACCTTGAAATTTTTTTTTCTTATCCAGCGCCATCACCTGGTAGCCTTGCCCCTCTTCCACAATGCGAGCAAAGCCCGCGAGCATTGAGTGCATGAAGTATCCAACATTCCACACTTCATTCTCTCGGTTGAATCAGTGCATCATCTGGGTATTTGAAGTGCACTTTTTCTTCTGAGAATTTTCAGTGTGAACACAGTACTCACTCTACTTACCACATAATGGTTGACAATAGTGTATAAATATGCGATTTGGGATGCACCTATTGTTTTTAGCTTTTACTCATAGTGAAACACCTGGAATATAAGGATTGTTGTCTTTGCTACTAAAATTTTCACAGCTTTAAAAAATCTAAACAGCTTTTATGTATAGTTTGGTTAGTTCATGCAGACTATGGGGAAGCTTATCCGTTTAAGACTTGATGTACTTCTTCACAGGTGATTTTACAGTTACATTACCAACTCATGCTGGTGAGCTTCTGCTGATTGTGCCAGATGATTGTTTTCTTTGACTCTCCTAATTTGCACTCTGGTTTGTCTGGTTAAAGACTTTATCAGTAAACCATGTATACAGTAGTTAAAGTGTTCTTACTTTCTTTTTCATCTACTGGCATATTTATTTTTTGCACCATGCATGTGGCTTGAAGCTATTGTTATGTTGTATTCAAATGTAACCTGATCATTCTAGTGGTGTAACATTGCCCTTTTTTACACATCTTGCATCACATTACTATGAAGTGTGAGGTTTGCATTAAATTTGTTGACACAATGCCAGTGAAGTCCTTATAATGGTTGACTTCTCTACCAAGTATTACACACTGGTCTATTCTCTCTTCCAAATTGTTACCAGGATGATGCTGCTGTCACTTTCAGAATCAAATAACTGATTGTCTGTTATGTACAAATCAGCAAATTCATCTCTCAGTTTATTTAATGTCACTGTTATTCATGTTCATGTTCTTAGCTGCAGTTCTGAAAGGATTTCCTCAGCTATCCTCAGACCATATTTCTATTCACTTTGGTCTTACTTTCTCTATTTCAGGAAGCACTGAAGCATCAGGGAATGTTTGTTGTGATTTGAGTGCAAGTATTAGCCAAGCTGCTGCTGAAGATGGCACTGGAAGCTGCTCCTCAACCCCTGCTGCTGAAGAGAGCAGTGAAACCAGCTCCTCCCCTCCCACTGCTGCAGAGGATAGTGGAGCCTGCTCTTCAACTCCAACTACTGAAGATGGAGCTGGCAGTAGCAATGGGGCTGGAGGAGGGGGCTCTGGCACTGTGCGAATGGCTACAGCAGCAGGCACACCTGAGCCGGTCCTGAGCCTGCATTACAGCACGGAGGGCACCACCACCAGCACCATCAAATTGGACTTCACAGATGAATGGTGAGCAAGCATTTCAAAAATGAAAATGGAAACATATACCTCATACCTTTGTCTACAAAGAAGGTAATTAATGACATTAAAAAATTAAATTTGGGGTATTCTGCAGCAAGCAACAGAAACAAATCAACAGAATAATTGGTTGAAAACAACCAAAACAAAGATAAGGTTTTGCCATGTCTTAACTTCAGAAGCTTTTAGAACTGACTTGTTGAAGGCATTGTATAAAAATGTACATGTAGAGTTATAACTGTTATATCAACAATAATATGGTAAAGATTTATACTTAAAACAGGAAGAATGTCTGTGCAAATATTATGATTAAAAGGATACAGAAGAGGTTATGGCGAGAAATATAAAAGCAGTGGGTGGTAGAGGACATTTGGATTGCATTCTGAAAGGGAGATTAAAATGTTTAAAATGAATTATTTCTTCCACCATTATCTTTGTCAACTTAATTTTGAATGCAAACTTCAAATGAGCCTTAAACAATTGTTGTTTACTTTGTTTGCCACAGTATTTCCCACAGAATCTGTTACAAATGTCATAAATATCACTTTAATCAACGTGCAGGAGTAATCTAGCATCTGGCTCCAGAAGTGGTGGTGGAGGACAAAAGCCTGCTCAAGTGAAGGAGAATCCGGATCCTGCAGCAGGAAGCCAAGAACAAGGTGAGCCATTATTTCAGCAACAACAGCATTAATCTATACTAAAAAAAATCTTCTCTCTAAGACTAGCTTCTGTCCTTTTGATCCTCCTGAACTGGCACGATCACCATTTTTGCAGCACTGACAGAGTCAGTTCCAGAAGAGAGCGAGAGCTCAGAGAGTGGCGCTGAGAGGGCCTCAGGAAGCTCTCAGGGAAGCACACTGCTGCAAGACACAGCCATTTCAGAGAATCCAACAGCAGCAGAAGGATGCAAGAGGACTGAACCAGGTGGGGAGGGTACTCAGGGTTCCACTCAACCCTCACACAGTAACCAGGACTCAGATGACAGCGATGATGACCCGATTCTCATCCCCTCAGCCAGGTACAGAGGAGCTCAGGGACAAAGGTATGGGCTTTTAGTACTCAACTTTGGTTAAGTATATTTCTTAATAAGCTGCTGCTGTGAAGGACTTGTAATAAAGCCCATCCTACCCTCCAATACATGCAACATCTGCAATATGTGTAAAAATTCATGTGTTGTTCAGGTGTTACATTTAGTTGTATTATTTGTTTTAACATAAGAAATCATTGTCGAAGTAAGGATATGTATGCTTTTTAGAAAAAAAAAGTCTGAAGTTGTTTTTCTTATTAGGTTTAATTTCAGAGGCTCTGCAATAGGTGATAGGATGATCAGGTATTGTGATGAGCTCATTTCTAAAATAATCTACAAGAAGTAGAAGTTTGTTGATATTTTTAAGCATATATTAACCTTGAAAATGTGTTGATGGAGTGGAATTGCAAATGTTTTTTACATGGACTAAATGTAACCTTGTTTGATTGAGTGCATTATAAAATGTGTGGGTAGGTTTTAATGGTACTTCAGTCAGTGACTAACCTGCAAATGAGTGCTGTGCATGTGTTTGAAAAAGAGCCTTGTGTCTAATCAAGTATTCTTATAATCACTGCATTTGCTACAGTAAGCAGCAATACTTCTACAGCATGAGCATAAAGTGTATTAATTTAATCACCATTGTATTGATTTTGTCACTAAAATTTATGTAAAATTGATGGTCAATTTTGCAGTGATACCTTTATACATAGAATGTTGTGAGCTCTCATAACGTCAATGAAGTCTATATTTTATTCTCTGCCCAGGCGCTCAGCAGCAGCCCGTATCCAGGAGCTCTTGCGCAGGAGAAAGGAAAGACGCGAGATGGAGGAGAGCGAGACCCAGAACATCAGACGCCCTGCAGCCAAAATGATGTACAAGGGCCATCGCAACTCCAGGACTATGGTGTGCTACTTTACAGTGCTAATAACTGCAGCAGATATCGATAAAAGCTATTTGTACACATTATTATGTACATCAATCTGAAGTAAAATATAATTTCTTTATTTTTGTGAGAGCAGATAAAGGAGTCTTGTTTCTGGGGAAATAACTTCGTCATGAGTGGCTCGGACTGCGGCCATATTTTCATCTGGGACAGACATACAGGAGAGCACCTGATGCTCCTGGAGGCTGATAATCATGTAGTTAACTGTCTGCAGCCTCACCCTTATGACCCAAGTGAGTATCACTATACTCTTCTGAAAACAGGCCAGGAGAAAATTCTGTAAAGAAATTAAGATATTATATCAAGACATTGTCTTTGTGTGTCTTTCCAGTTCTTGCCTCATCTGGAATTGACTATGACATCAAAATCTGGTCCCCACTTGAGCAGTCTCCTTCATTTAACAGAGACCTTGCTGATGAGGTACAGTGAAGCTTCTTTGCTGATTGTTTTCTAGACCAGAGCAGCAGGCAAAAAAGAATACAATGGAACGTGTCGGTATAGGAATAAAATTTACTGTGGGGTGGTGAGATGCCAAGCCTAAAGTCGAATATTTTTCTATAACAGAATGTCTTGAAGTGTTTTATTCTTGTTATGCTACAATGATTTGCCAGTTACTAGATTTTATGAATTAATGACACTTTATAAACCATACATAAACTTAACATTTTTGTTGAAACCTTATCAAATAATTTTATTAAATGAGTGTCTACAAGACAAGTTTGTTTCTGTTATCATTTATAGCAGTTTCCTTTCTATAGAAGGAAAAAAATATGCCTGTGATGTTAACAAGAATCCAAAAAGCACATTTGTTTGCCTCGCACCTCTGGGGTTGGGTGTTCGATTCGTGTCTCTACCTTGAATGTGCAGAATGTTCTCCTCATGCTTCGGGGTTTATTTTCAAAACACTTTGATTTCCTCCCCCACTCTGAGCACATGCATTGTAGACTGATGTAGTTTGCAATATGTTGGCACCCTAGTGTGTTTTTAGTGAACCTTTGTAGGATAAGTGGTACAGAAGATGGATGGATGGATGGATGGATTACGTAGATCATCCCCATACATGTCGATATGAAAAATAACATTCAATAATGACATATAAACCTGTAATTAGAATTATAGAAAATGAATCAACAACATCAGGCAAATCAGACTTGGGAATGTAGTAGTATTAAAATAATGTGATATAGAATAATATTAAGAACAAGCTCATGACTAACACATCATGTTCTACAGTATATGTAGGCCCAGAAGTTATATTTATAGGTGCACTAGAGGGCAGCAAAGCTTAACAAACCTCTGTAGGGCCACTCTTATCAGGCTGAGGTGAAGTCATAGTAGGATAAGGAATGTAAGGGACTTACTTGGCTCTGTGCCTGAGATATAAGCTAATGGAACAGCTTACCATAGTTGGATTTCAAGCTGCTGTGAAAAAGCTCTTTTTTTAGAAGAGAGAACAATTTTTTGTTGAGAGAACAACAACAACTTTTTTTATAAACCCTGAACAACATTAAGAATTTAGAGCCTCCCTTTCAGACAGCTGTTAGTGTATCACTGAACACAAGTGCCATTCAGCCAATATAACATTAGATAAATAAATAAGATTTTTTATTTACAGTATTATCTCTACTAGTCAGTCAACTACTTACTTATATCAGGGATCCTGATATGTGGTGTGATTCTGTTCTAGGTGATAGCTCGTAATGAACTGATGCTGGAAGAGACAAGAAACACCATTACTGTCCCTGCCTCCTTCATGCTTCGAATGCTGGCCTCCCTCAATCACCTCCGAACAGGTCAGCTTCACAGTATTGCACACTATTTGAGTACAACTACCGTCCTGAATCTTGTCTGTGTTTCAGGTCCCAGCTTTGGGGACTAGAGGCTGATTTGTACTTCTGCGTTAGCATGTGCTTGTGTGTTTGCATCATGAGTATCATGGGTAAACAGGGCAAGCAGCTTCAGTGTGTCATGGAAACACTGATTGCGTGGTGGAGAGGCGTGTCAGTTATGTAGATGAAAATGGTTTGATGAAATGTTGTGACATTTCTGTTGCAGGATCTGAAGTGTAAACAATCAAACTTCCCTACATCACATCTGATACCTTCCATCTACTATAGATGAGCTCATGCTCTGAAACTGCTTTTTGAAAGCGTGGCCTATTTAAAAACAGCTAGTGACTGATGAAAAACAGTTTTTTAGTTTCTCAGAATGGTGTGTTTAAAAGTTTCATGTTTACTTCACCCTTGGCAAAGAGATCACATTATAATGCATAATGGATATGTACAATAAATTATTATGAATTATAAATATTTTAAGTGTGAAGCTATATACCAACTGTAGGTCATTATAATGCTTGCATGTTATTTTGTCTTTCTTCTAAAAGACTTAATAAACACACATATGTAGGTGTTGTAATACACAGCAACAAAACTAAAACTATGTGTCATTTAGTGATGGTTACAAGTTTGTATTTTAAACATTATTTAACTGAAGTGCTTTGATGCCAAAGCTGCTCATACTGCTGAATACGGATGAGTTAATAAACTTAATAAATGCTTTCAATTAGGATTTACTTGGATTATAGTTATTGATGCAAGGTTACTTTTCCCCACAGCACTTTTCAAAACAAAGTTATGCTCATGCTTTTAGGCTATTCATTATTCCTACTGCGAAACATAGAACTTGTGTTCTTTGACTGCATCTTCTTGAGGACACTCACATTACTTGCAGTTAGAAATGCTTCACCTTGTCCGAGCATCCGTGTATGACCCCCGGATGAACATGCAGAAACATGCACGCAGATGTATATATCAGCCCTAAGAGTGATACAAATGTATATCAATTTTGACATGTTCACAACTTGTCATTTAAGTAATTGAAAAACATGATGTATGTTTTCATTTTTGTCTCTCTCTTTAACTCTCAGATCGTTCAGAGGGTTCTGGACAAGAGAACGAAGATGAGCAGTAGCTGTGCTAAGGTCAAAGCCACAAAACAATCAGCGTCGTTTGCTTTAAACCAGTTGAATATATGAGATTTGTACAGGCTGTGTAGAAAATTCCCTTGTTAGACCCATTTGTAGTATTCATTTTTTTTTAAAGATGACTATTCTACTGATTACTTTACATGGGAGTAAGTTGTATCTGTGAGGAAAGATGAATAAATTGCAGTATAAAAGTATAGAAATATAATATATAAAATGTGAGAGTTAGCTAGATGATGGGTGCTTGAGAATATTTAAATGCAATATTTCTGTGTGCAAATGGTCTAGCTTTGAGCAGTGTTATGTGTGAAATTTTCTAGTTTTGTAGACCTGGAGTTATGCATGTCAAACATAAAAATCATGCTTTAAGTTTCTGTTCCTTAAAAATGGTTGCTACAAAATCGATCATCAATTTTCCTTGTGTGGTTTGTCTAGACTACAATTGCTTTTAAAAATATGATTTCTTTATTTGTTCTTTCAGGCACTTCTGAAAGAATCAAATACTTCATATGGTTTCAAAATGAAAATGTCTGCATTGTTGAGAGATGCAAAGATGGATTTGCTGATGTCCAGTGGATGTGTAAAATGAAATGTGAGTGGGTAGGTTTTTTAAAGAAGACCTTTGATTGAAATGTTCAGCCCACTGTTGTCTTTTCAAGTGGTTCTCCTCAGTGATAGCTGGAAGAACAGCGCTTTAAGTGTTTCTTTCCTAACAGGACAGATGGTATTTGTTTTGGCAGCTGGTAGCCAGGGTGTGCTGCTAAAAGGCCACTGATTACAGGGAATCCGACAAAATGGCTCTCCCTCACCACTCTATTCCCCGTGTTGCTTTAAACCAGTCATTGCACACCGTTCAGGAATGTGAACTGTCTCCTGTTCAGTCACTGGTCTCAGAACCACAGGAGGTTTAGGTACATTCAAAGGTCTAGAGGAGAATAGGAATATTTATGGTATTGAATGTGCTGTGATCATTATGGACATGGAATAGTAGCTTTTAAATGATTTAATATAAATAAACAGATACTCAATCTATGGGATTGTAATAAAACAGAACAAGAAATCCCTGTAGTATGTGTTTTATGGCATTTTTATAGCATTTTTTTTTCTTCATTACAATATACAGCACAATTATTATTGACTTTGGTATAAAACATTCCACAGGAATTCTCGGATGAAACTATTCTTTGTTCAGTTGGACAATTTAGAGATCAGTGATCACATTTTTCTTATTCTAATAGTAGCAAAAGAAAAGTATAGCTGATCTCAAGACAATGCATACCATTTTCAAGTGCATCTGTACCAATAAGACACTTATTAACACTGCTTTTCTTGTATTTCAATACTACTGAGTCACATGCAATGTTTCAACAAAAGGCATCATATCACAGGAGGCATACAGAGAGATAAGCCTCATGGGTTGAGAATGAATAGTAGAATATAAAATACTGCTCATAATACTGATTATAATGCACCACATTAACTGTTTTTACATTAGAAACATTATGCCATAGTGTCACTAGGGTACTTTTCTCTGCATAAAACAGGGACATACATAGATTAATTTGTTTTAAGGCCTACCATCTGCATACAAGGTCAATTATACAAAGGAAAACATGTACGGCATAATATTTATACTAAACATAAGTTACAAGGCCCCTGTTAGCACTAATTATTACCCACAGTTACTCAGTATAGTGGTTATGGCTTCCTTGCAAAAGGGGGGAAAAAAGTAAGGCACGTGGTCAAAGTACTGATCACAAATGCCTAAGCTGTACCTATTTTCAGTGCCACCTGTACACAAACACAGCTTAGTTAACTGAATGTAATATGACCAAACATCTCCTCACTTTGCTACAAGTAAGATACATTCTTTGCACAGTTCTCAATTTACTTTCTTAACCTCTTTAAAAACCCATGCTTCCTATGTTTATCAATTACATAAACACTAAGCAACATTTTTAAATGGATAAATGTGTACCACAAGAAGACTCAGTACCAAATAAGACAGGGTAGTGCACAGTGTGCCAGCTCTATACAGTACGTAAAGTGCGGTGTATACACAATCAGACAGATTCATCGTGGATATTTTCTTCAACTTCATCATCTTTGACTATTCCTTCATCGATGCTCTCCATCCTAAGTCTCTGTCCATCTAGATACCGTGGTCCTCTCTGTGTGCTGCGTGCTGTCAATAAGCTGCTAGGAATTGGTGTGCTCTCCCCAAACAGCTGCAGCTTAGCATCATTCTCTATGGCCTTTGCCAGACAGGATGCAAAGCTGTCAAGGGACTTGTGGACATCGGCAGTAACTTGGACTGTTGGAATGTCACCTGGATAAAAAACGTAATTATGGGTAAGACATGGCTTGCAACAAATGTATTTCTCAATGTAAATACATACGTAATACATACACATATATAAATGCTACTATTAAGGAATTTATATGAGACGCTGGCAAAGCGGAAAAGGATCAGATACTTTTACGAGGTTGTTCCACTTGGTCCTCAAATGTGACAGAGCTTCTTCTTTTAAAGCCATTGTAGTGTGTGAAATTAGAGGTGTCAGATGAGTAGTTATCCAGCAGCATGATGTCTGTAGCTAAAAGAAAAAACAATGGGGATCACTCAAATGACCATACACAACATTGAGAGTAAAAAACATAAATCACCAGTAATTATAACCTTTCTGGATTTTAAAATTGTGTGGTTATGCTGTGGAGAAAGATTCATTTGACTATAACCAGTGTGGGAATTACAGGCATGTGCAGTCCTTGTGTGTTGCACATACATACCAGAGTCTTGAGTATAACTGAACCCAGTATCACCAGTGCTACTGCCAGGCCCTACAAGCTGCCCTCCTCCAACTAGCATGGCTGTCAGGTGTGGGGACATCCCCAAGTCTGAAGATGACATTTAATTGAACAGTTATAAGCTTTATATACTTCAGAGCATTTAAACATATCACAGCACTCAGAAACATGCACAATCTCTATTCATCTCTGGGGACTAACCAGTGATCCGGTTTGAGATGCTGAAGAGTCTTGACGTCCGGTGACGTGTGACGAATGACTCTCTGTAGTAGCGGTCCCCAAAGCACATGCCCAGCAACTCCTTGCGCACTGTTTTGTTCCACAGTCCATAGATTAATGGGTGGCATGCGGCACTGGTGAAAGACAACCAGGATGCTAGAGTCTCCAGCTGTGGAGAAACACTACCTTTTCCCCACAATGCTTCAGTACCAATCACCACCACATAGGGCCCCCAGGTGGCCAAGAACGTCCCCATCACCACCAGGATGGTGATGAAAGCTTTGCACTGGTTGCCTGAGTAAATGAGGCTCTTGCGGCTGCTGCTAGAAGAGGTGGAGGTGTTGGAGTTCTTGCGACCATTCTTCTGCATGCCAGACTCCTCCTGAGCAACCACCACAGTCCCACAATACACTTTGCGTGCTTTGATACGAGCTACACGGAAAATAACACTGTAGCACACTAGCATAGCTGCCAGGGGAATCAAGCAGCACCAAGTGACCCAGAAAGATGTATAGCCAACTTCCTTGTGCCAGGCTGCTGTGCAGGTCCATTTGAAGTTATCAAATTCAAACGCTGACCAACCAAAGAGCGGTGGCAGGCAGCCCACTAAAGAGTGAAGCCAAATGTAAACAATGGCCACTGTGGCCCGATTTCCTGTGATCTTCATGGGGTAGATCATAGGGTACAATACAGCATAATACCTAAGATTAAGAATGGACAGTAGTATCAGTTGCACTTAAAGACACATGCAGGTCAATAAATGACAATACATTTAAATTAATTTCATGCAATATTATACATTTTAATATTGAACATTAGTATTGCATATGAATTTTAACATATTAATAAAAATACACTCACTGATTTCTAAGAAAATGACAAAATGAACATATATACGATCTTACTGTCTACATAGAGAACTCACTCATAAGTATACTGAATCTACTACAAGAATTTGAATGAGACCATTCTAATGTCATTATATATATAAAAGGACAGACTGACTCACCTGTCAATGGCAATGGCTCCTAGTGTGAGCATGCTAGCAGAGCTAACGAGAAGATAAAGCAAGGCTGTGAAGTTGCACCACACCACCCCAAACATCCATTCTCGCTGCAAGGAGCTAGCTACCACAAAAGGGAGGGTGAGCACTGACAGAAGCAGGTTGGAAAAGGTCAGGCTAAAGACAAACTTGTTGCTGGGTGTCAGGAGGTAAGGCTTTTTATAAAGTGTCACAACAATAAGCAGATTTCCTAAGCAGATGAGCAAAGCAATAACTATGATTGAAGCTGACTCGAGCACCACAGCCCCACTGGCACCCAAACCCTCCAGCGATGTGCCATTCTTGCTGCTGTTCATCATGGAACCTTGTTATGCACCTGAAACAAAAAAATCCATTTAGGCAATGATCAGCACTCACACTGACAGACAGAAATACCAAATTATTCAAGTAGCTAATGAGTTCATAGTGCAGCATTGAGATGCCAGCCAAGGTAGTTCATTAAAAATCCCCAGGGATACCTACTGAATATACAAAGCTGCTTTTGTTACTGTAAGCCCAAGCTTCGTTATTATTCTGCTTATTTAGTGCTCATTTTCCCCGAAACTGGACAATTTGCTCCCAAACCAAAAGTGATCCTGTATTTCAAAAGAGTCAAAATAAAGAATGGACGTTCCTACTACAGCCTACTCTAACAGAGACCTAATTCTAATATATAATATAAATAATCTAAAATAATTTCAGAAGGGGTGGTGGAATTACACAAAATTAGACTTATGAGAGTGGTTCCTTCTAAATGTACTTGCAAGTGTTCAGTTTTTATTTTAATTTCCTTTTTTGTATTCATTCATTCACTCATTCATAGGTTTGTGGTGGCAGTAGGTTGAGTAGTTCTCTCCAGCAGGTCAAAGTGATGCATTACACTTCTGACATGTCCAAAACAACCTGGTGTGATTTCAGGTATACATGGAAAAAAATCTGAAGTAATATCACATTACTTTGTGTACTCACAACAGTTATTCAAAAGGGACCGTGAAAGGTCTGCGTTTCACATTTGCAAATGAAATACATTCCTAATGAGCCATTTCATGTATAGTGCTTCCATCTTAAAGACTTTTTACACACTTGCCACAATATTAAATATACACTATATTGCCAAAAGTTGAATTCAGGTGTTGGGCTTGGCCCCTTTGTTCCAGTGAAAGGAACTCTTAATGCTTCAGCATACCAAGATGTTTTGGACAATTTCATGCTCCCAACTTTGTGGGAACAGTTTGGGGATGACCCCTTCCTGTTCCAACATGACTGCACACCAGTGCACAAAGCAAGGTCCATAAAGACATGGATGAGTGAGTTTGGTGTGGAGGAACTTGACTGACCTGCACAGAGTCCTGACCTCAACCTGATAGAATACCTTTGGGATGAAATAGAGTGGAGCCATTCCAAAACTGGGACATCTGCCTTTACATGCACATGAGTGTAATATGGAGTTGGCCTGCCCTTTGCAGCTATAACGGCTTAAATTCTTCTCTGAAGGCTTTCCAAAAGGTTTAGGAGTGTGTTTAGGGGAATTTTTGACCATTCCACTAGAAGTGCATTTGTGAGGTCAGGCACTGATGTTGGACGAAAAGGTCTGGCTCGCAGTCTCTACTCTAATTCATCCCAAAGGTGTTCTATCAGGTTGAGGTCAGGTCTCTGTGAAGTTCCTCCACACCAAACTCCCTCATCCATGTCTTTATGGACCTTGCTTTGTGCACTTGTGCGCAATCATGTTGGAACAGGAAGGGGTCATCCCCAAACTGTTCCCACGAAGTTAGGAGCAGGAAATTGTCCAAAATGTCTTGGTATGCTGAAGCATTAAGAGTTCCTTTCACTGGAACTAAGGGGTCAAACCCAAACCCTGAATTCAATAATTTCGAGAGATGTCCCAAAACTTTTGGCAAAATAATTTACTTATCTGTGTGGTGCGTCTATATAAAACATCGAGCAATCTATAAAAATGTTCAAAGGTACACTACAGAGATGAAATCAGCTGTGAGAGTCACTGAGACTAACTTTAAACGTACATTTTAAATTCCGGACATTTTCTCTGAGCTTCTTGTACCATAACGGCATTATAATGTGTGAGTGAAGAGGGTGTGATGATTTTCAGCATGGGTCATGGACTTTTTTTACCTACTAAATAAATCTCATAGCTCCAAAAACTCAGGAAGTAAAAGTCAGACACAAATTGTTATCATTTTAAGGTTAATGTGTGGATTATTTCTTTCCCCTTACAAAGCAGAATGCATGATTTCATGCATCATTGAAAGAATCTGGGAAAAATCTGAAAAGTATTCATAGAAATACTAATTATGACCTATTAAATACTACAGCATGTGTTAACCAACATTTTAATCTTTTGCATGTAGTTTAAAATAAATAAATAAATAAAAATAAATTGGCTAGCAAGTTAGCCAGTTTTGCTAGCGTCGCTTTCTAGTGCAACATTGTGCTGGCATTGTACAAGAAGAGATGAAACGATTTACATCGGCTTTTGCGTCTACTTCCATTATCTATGAAAACATCCTTAAACATGCTATAACATTTCACGATATGAGAACAGCAGTATCATAGCTACACGTTTGTACACTTTTCAGCACTCCTCTCCCGGTAAAGAGTGAAGGGAGTAAGACTTTAAATGCAGACTGAAGTAACGTTAGCTAAGTTAGCTAGCAACATTGTATATAAAGGAAGGAAAGTTCCTCCTCAGAAGGTTCAGCCAGCTCAGGCGCATATAAAGTCTCCTCACCTCGAGTGAGATGCTCCAGGCTATCACCGTCCTGTGAGAACATGGCAGACGCTAGATTTGGACTCTTCTTTCCTGCAGAAGTTACCAGAAGTGTGTGAAATCTGGATGCATTTTCCATGAGAGATTTGTGGTGGTCGGTGCGGATAAAGAAGAGGGCAGTCCTTGGGTTTATAATGGCGTCTGAATCCCTGGGTTAAAAACTTCCCTCAATCCCTCTCCCCTTTCCACAGACTCCACAAAGTAACACTCCCGTAACCAAACCCGGGTGGGCGCTCCGACCCACACTGGTTTTATCTTTTACTGGACTTTAATAAGCACTGTTCCTGCTTTTGTCCTCGTGTATGAAAGGAAAACAAGTTACTCCATGTGACGTTTCATACCACATTCCTTAGCTGTAGATATAAACCTAACGTTTCAGTATGAAATCAGTGAATTAACCAATTGATAGTGTGTTAGAAAGAAAGCATCGACAGATTATCCCTTCAAATAATTATAATAATAATAAAACATTCTCAACATCATGAAGTGGATATATAAAAATATTCCCGCATTATTTTTGCATAAGCATCATGTGTGAATCACAGCCAATCCTATCCCCCTCCTCCTCCTCCTGCTCCTGTATGGGGCGTCCTGGGGTTCTATTCTAAACAGCTTCCTACTGGTAATGAAGTGCACTACAAAGGTTATAGTGGGCCTTGTTGCATAGCCTGACCCTTAGTTTTGAGACTTTTGCAGCAAGTGACCCCCCATTTAACTGTAAAGTCAATTCCAACTGCATGTTTATTCCATGGACATTATTTAAATGTGTACAAAAATATTGTTTATTTATTAGAGGCACAAAGTTTTTAGTCCTAAATGTTCCCTTGAAGAAACAAATTAGTTGATATTATTTATAACCTAACTGGGTTATAGATTCAGTTTAAGTGATCAGAGGCTAATAATTTTAAGAACTCAATAATAATCATAATAACATTTTAAAAAAATATATACAGATGTGAGTTCCACCACTGTAACAAAAATCCCCCTACGGATATGTATCTTTTAACCCCCAGGGGTCCCAGGACCATAGTTTGAAAACCATTGGCCTACTTTATGAGTATTATATCAGCTTTATCCTCAGATCACAAAAAACTAGACTACCATTTTATCTGTTTTGTACTGATAACTTTAATACACAATAATCACTGAAAAATATTAGATAGAAATATAGAAAAGGAATATTCAAAATACGTGGACTTAGCACAGAAGGATGGAACAAAGATGAATGGTCATTATTCAAAATCACATCCCAGTAGTTCAATCCTCATGGTGGCAGCATTCTGCCATTTTGTAGGTATAATTCTGATAAATTTGGAGAATATTGGAGGGTAGATATAATTTTTCACATGGCTGTTGTTATCAGAGTTTCCCATGAATGTCTGCAAAACAGGGGGTTAGAGATTAAATCAGGTGTCTGTGTAAAGCGCTGTACCAAAACACCATTTGTTTACCCATGTTTGGTGCTGTACCTTTATTTCATAGTCTTCATTATCTGAGTACTTGGTCCATTTCTTGCCATCATCACTGTACTCTAAAACATAAGTGGTTACAAACATCTCTGTCTTCAGTGACTTCGCTCCCTGGGTAACAATTCCAGAGATTTTCTTGACCTCCTTTAATTCTATCTGGATCCATGGATGATTATCATTACTCTGTGGAGGGCAACAATATGCAAATGTAATGAATGAATAGATTTAGGATGTATGCAAACAAATTATGATTTATGTGCTAGCTACCTTGGCTTGCCAAGCATTGAGTGATCCTTGTTTATCAAGACGGGCCAACCAAGGCTGCCATGAGCCAGAATACCAGCTGGTAGCAACAGAACTGGCTGTGATCTGATGATCATTTATATATCCACTCTGCATTCCCAAGGGTACTGAACACCCTGCAAACATGCATATTAGTCCTATTACTGCCAGGGGCTGACATAAGTGATATGGAAAACACGTGGCAAAAAAAGTGTCTGTTACAATTATTCGAATGCATGCCTATTTAGACCACTGAACAAGATGGCATAAAATAATGCAACAGAAAAAAAACAACTAAAAAATATGACAGGTGGTCAGTGGAACTGAAGTTTATGCTTACCAGATGTGCTTAACTTGTAATAATTTAGAAGTACTGCCTGCTTGTCTATTGAGACAGAGTGAGCTTTGGGAAATGGACACACTTAAAGCAAGCTAGTAAACATCTGTCAGCCAACTTTGTTTACGATCTGGTTGGTTACGACCTGATACCAGCGGGTGAGACTGCTACTCTAATATTCAGAAAATAGCACTGTTGTTTTTTCACAGGCCTTAAAGCAGGCTTGCTTGTGAGAGGGGGTTTTCACAGGTCAGCATTATTTCAGGAATACATACAGAAAATTTTTTTGCATGTTTTTTGCTTTGATGCACATTTATATTTGAACTATTTTGAAGCCTGAAGCACGTCACAGGTTCAATTAGATAAAAAGCACTTGATGTTGAATTGAAAGTGAAGATGGGAAGGAGAATGTCGAATATAGTATCACTTTTATGAGCACTACACCAGTCATATATTACTAGAGTACCATTAGAGTACTACATGGAATACTAGCACCAAAAATATGTCAGTCCTTGACTGTGGCATATTGAAGCTGTGTGTCACTGATATTAAACTTTGATGATGAAAGAACTTTTCACACCTACCATCTAACTCACATCCATAGAACTCCATGCGAACTGTTGGATAATTATATGAATGTGAGGGGTAAAGCCTCACATATCGACTAATAATAGGTGGGAAGAATATATTCTCCTTCACTTCATGGGCTTCTCTATTGCCTTCAAACGTCTGGGGAAAAGGAAAAGAAAATAGGCAAAATCAGAATTTACAAAAGTGTCTTTGCAATGTATTGTAGCATACACTGTTGTAGTTACTTACCTTTCTCGAAGTTTTGCTGTCTCCTTTGTACCAACTCCATCTTTTGCGGTCTGTACTGTAGAAGATTGTGTAGTTCAGAACATAGTGAGAGGTGAAGATTTGTTTGGCTCCCTGTGTGGCTATTTTACTGATCACCACTGGCCGCTGGAAGTCTACCTAGATAGCAGGACATTCAGGATCTTTTCTTGTAATTATTTAGTAACACATTGTAATTTAGGGGTAATAACTTTAGTAAGTTGCCATTATATGATGATACCTGTATCCACTCATCTGGCTTTGTTGCACTCCATGCATTATATTTTCCTGAATTGTGCAGTCTGGCCAAATTGGGAAGCCAGTAGCCTTCAATTTAGAAGAAGTTTAAATTTGATTATTAATCATGGTTGTTGCCAAGCTATCTGAATCATGCCACATATGACAAAATGACCAGGAATGTGAAAATACCTCTAGAATTGGATGCTGTTATTTGGCTGTCTTTAACAGCTCCAGAACTCAGACCAAGAGGGTGGTCACATACTGTAAAATAAAAACAGAAAGAATGCACTTGCAATCTAGTGATGGGAGGGATTTGACAAAGATTCCCATTTATTTATTCTGATACCCCGTTTACCAAATTCATCAGTCTCCTCTAAAAGTTGTGGAACAGCAATGCCAATTCTTTGGCCAATTTTGGGTTTGGGATAAATTTTGGGAATATGAATATTAGACAGTATTTCAGAATTTCAGCTTTCATTTCCTGATATTTACATCCACTTGACATTTGGGTGAGCCAAAAATATTAGAAGAGATTATCCTAAAGTAAATAACACATATATTTGGTTGTGTATCCCTTGCTTGCAATAACTGCATTATGCCGGCAACCCACTGATGTCACCAACTGTTTTTTTTCTTTTGTGATGCTTCTCCAGGTTTGTACCACAGCTTTGTTCATTTGTTATTTGTTTTGGGAGGTTTCTCCTTTCAGTCTCCTATTCATGAGTTGAAATTCATGCTCAGTTATGTTACGGTCTGGTGATTGACTTGGCCTTTTTTGTTCTATTGCATGATGAAGTTCTTCTTAATTAGACTGAATGCATTTCTCTGTAAATTAGTAAACAGAATGTGACTTCTGAATTCATTCTGCTGCTACCATCATGAGTTCCATCATCAATGAAGATTAGTGAGTCTGTTCCAGAAGCAGCCATGCAAACCCAAGCCAGATGATCCAGAAATGAATGCTGAAATTCCCATCTACTTGGATATCCCCTTCAGATATGCAAGTCTACTCATAGCCCTCATCCAAAAGGAGCTCATTGTTTTGCAAACAACACCAAATCATTTTAACCGAAAATATTACGTTAAACAGTGATGAAATATTTTGATACCATTGTCTAACACTAAAAATAGGGTCTGCATCCCTCTCTGCTGGGAAATTCCAACCTCAGATTCCAACATCCAAAGCCCTGGCTTCGAGGGCCACATCTGCAGAGTTGCAAATCTTCCTGCAAACCATCACCAGAAATGCAAAAATAGGTTTATTAACACATTTCAGGAATGTAAAACAACACAAAATACGAAGAAAAAAAACGAAACCTGGTAAAAGTGGATATACTCCATGACGATGGGGGTCATTATGTTTATTAAGGAAGGTTTGGCCATGAAAGTGAATACTGTGGATGTCTTTTGGAGAGCCCATGTTTATAAGATGCCAATTTACCAGCTGTTCAGCATACATGCGAAGTCCTTTAAGACTGTATATAATTCCATTGATCGCTAAAAGGGCAGAAAAAAGAAAGCTGTTAAGGTACTAGCTTTGATATGGTTGATTATTTCAAAGTAATGCAGAGCAATTTTCAGAAAATCAGCAACAAAAACACTAAATAGCTCCAGTAAAATACCATGAAATTTGATATTGTTATTAAAATTGGGATCCAGAGTTGCTTTTCTGTTTGTTTTCTTGAGAATCTCCAAGTTTTGCTCATAGTACCAGCTCTTGTTCTCATCAAACGTCATAAAAAGTAACATAAAATCTTGTGTGTCTACTGGATTTTTAGCCAGAGTGCCCTTTCCACAAACCAGAAGCGGCCCAATCAGTCCAGAATGGATGTCTCTCTCCTGCATAAAAAAATTAGAGTTTATATTCATTCTAAAATGCTTTAAATAGTAGCTACAAGGCACCTCATCTTATATTTAAACTCACAGGATTTACGCCAGAATAGTAGGTCCATATTCGGCAGCCAGATTCACCATTTGATGGCCCCACTTTGTCATTTACTGTCCAAATATATGTGAAAGTTTTATTGGGTTGAACTTCATCATCATGCTTGTACCAGTAAGGTGAGTTATCTTCGTAAATCAGCCCCTCCATATTTTTGCTATATGATACTCCATTTGCATGCAATGAGTATGGGCGACTGGCAAGATTCCTGAACACTACCTAGAAGGAAAAACAGACTCATATTTGCATTTAATGTAGATTTGAATGATCTCTTTGTAGTCCAAAGTCCAAACTGTTCAATCAGCAGATCTTACATATATTGTTTCATCAACTTCAGCTTTAATGACTGGACCCATGATGCCAAGATGCTCATCGACTTCTCCACGTATGTCTGGTGTTGTAAATGAGCTGTCCAAATATGACCTGAACAGCACTTTCTTGAACAGCTTCGGCCTCTCCTTCACTGAGGCTTTGTCTTCCCTCCTTTAGAGAGCAACAGAAGAAAAAAGGTAGTGACTCAACTAAAAGAACTTTAAGTTACACTGTTTGTGAAATGTCTTTCAACCTGATCAATGTTTTTGTTTGATGATTTTAAGTTCTTGTGTCTTTTATATAGACACATATTTTAAAATTTAGACTTTTGTTAAACATTCATATGCAATTATTATTACTACATAAATAATTGTTATGTAATTCTATACAAAAATGTAGTTAAAATATCTCTGCAAATGTAGAGATATTAATGTAGTTTAAATTCTGTACAAAAATGTTTACTACATACACTTTTTTTAAAAATCTTTTTACACTTTAAATTGTAAATGTAATAAATGATTGGTATAGTATTCCAGCAAAACCGTACATTTTGGATAAACAAAAGTCCTTTATCAACTGGGCAAGCAATGTGTTTCTGAGGCTATAAGAGGTGAAATATTGATTACTTTTGTCCATAGCCTGCGTAATCCCAGTTAACTTCTTCAGCAGTAATGAAGTAGACCCTGGACTTGCTGCCAGCCATTTGCAAGGAATATTTAGATACTTCATCGAGTACGTCAGTTTCTGTTTGAGGTGGTTTTCCATATGGGTCTCTGTATTCAACATATTCATATTCTTCTTTGTAATCAGAGGGGTTCTCAAAATCAAAATCCTTCTGGCCATGAGGAACATATATTTCATATTCATTGAAGTCATTCCTGGGATTGCCTATAACTATAGCTTTGGGGATAATTTCTTCTTCAACATGAGAAGGCGCAAAACCCCTTGGAGAGAAGAATTTTGGAGAGAGGGCACTACGAGCTTGCGGTTTGTAATCCTTTCTCTTTTTTGTCTTCATACCATACCCTTTCATCGGTTTCACCCTTTGTAGAGATATTTTTTTCTCCTTTTCTTTTACACTGTTTGGTTGCTTGTCTGTTATATATTTGTTCATGTGATCTGGGAACTCCATTTGCACCAACTCATGTTTACCTTCATAGCTCCAGTTCTTTGCTTGTGTATCCAAAGGTGTGGTGAGAATGACCATAGTGTTGTTGCTGTCCTTTAGATAAATAACCACTTCATTAAGATTAGTTTCAATGTTTGGTATAACCTCTTCCGTTACTGAAGGTTCGTATTCCACTTCAGTGCCATTTAATTCTTTTTCTTCCTGTACTGAAAGTTCGTATTCCACTTCAGTGCCATTTAATTCTTTTTCTTCCTGTACTGAAAGTTCGTATTCCACTTCAGTGCCATTTAATTCTTTTTCTTCCTGTACTGAAAGTTCGTATTCCACTTCAGTGTCATTTAATTCTTTTTCTTCCTGTACTGAAAGTTCGTATTCCACTTCAGTGCCATTTAATTCTTTTTCTTCCTGTATTGAAAGTTCGTATTCCACTTCAGTGCCATTTAATTCTTTTTCTTCCTGTACTGAAAGTTCGTATTCCACTTCAGTGCCATTTAATTCTTTTTCTTCCTGTACTGAAAGTTCGTATTCCACTTCGGTGCCATTTAATTCTTTATCTTCCTGTATTGAAAGTTCGTATTCCACTTCAGTGCCATTTAATTCTTTATCTTCCTGTATTGAAAGTTCATATTCCACTTTGGTGCCATTTATTTCTTCAGCTTCCTTTACTGAAACTTCGTACTCCACTTCAGTGCCATTTAATTCTTTATCTTCCTGTACTGAAACTTCGCACTCCACTTCAGTGCCATTTAATTCTTTATCTTCCTGTATTGAAACTTTGCACTCCACTTCAGTGCCATTTAATTCTTTATCTTCCTGTATTGAAAGTTCATATTCCACTTTGGTGCCATTTATTTCTTCAGCTTCCTGTACTGAAAGTTTGTATTCCACTTTGGTGCCATTTATTTCTTCAGCTTCCTGTACTGAAACTTCGTACTCCACTTCGCTGCCGTTTAATTTTTTATCTTCCTGTACTGAAAGTTCGTACTCCACTTGGGTGCTATTCAATGCTTGAATGGTCTTCTGTGTAACATCTGAGACCACTTTGGGGTTATTCAGATCTTGACTCATTTCAAATAATGATTCTGAATTGATCTCTGTATGATTTAATTCTTGGTTATCCTCAGGCTCTGTTGTTTGAGTGGTATTGCCCAGCAGTTCCACAATGCTGTTTGGCTGCTCTGTAGATGTGATGCTATACTCAACTAAATGGTCATGGATATTTGTTTCTATCTGTTTATCATGATTCAGTAGTACATACTCTTTCATATCATCATCTGTAATACTAATATGAGAGTTAAGAGCAGGTACACTGTAAATAAATATGTTCTCCCTTGACCTGTCATTGTCCTCTACCAACTCCACAGAGTCACGCACCAAGTCTAGGGTCTGTGCCTCTGTCACATTCTCTTTATGAGTCTTTGATGTTTGAGTTGATAGCAATAGCTTTATCTCTTCTGTTAATGATGTGTTTTGTCTGTTTTCTGAGGTGATTTCTCTCTCAAAATTTTGTAGAAGTGAACTGTTACTGGGATGAGTGGTGATTAGTGGTGAATGGTTAGTTCCATTTATTCTGGAGTTAGCTGGTACTGATTCCAGAGCTAATTTGATTGATGGCTCTGTTGTGCTTTCATTTTGAACAGCTGTTATTGTAAGGTTTTTATCATCAAGCTCCAAACCGAAATTGGTTATGTTTTGGATCACATCAGTGGAAAGCAGCTTATCATCCTCAGTATCCAACATAGAAAAGTCTAATAGTTCCATATCATTCTCTCCTTTGTTCTTCTGTGACCTTATGCCAAGAGCTGTTGCATAATAATCGCTGTATGAATCAGTATCATCAACTGTGGTTTGCTTTAGATTGGATTCTTTTTTTATTACTGTCTCGGTGGTTGTGGGTTTCCACACTTCAAATTCCTCTTTTACATCATCATCATCGTAATTGTAACGTTCTTCCACAATGTAATCCCTAAAGCATTCAACATCCCTAAACTTCACACGTAATCCTTTTTGGGTCTCATGTGTGTTCAGTGATGCCATTAGCCAAACTCCTTAATAATAAGAATAGAAGGCATAATGAAAAGAGAAAGAAAAAGAAAAATGTGTTATAGTACATAACTCGATTTCAAAACTCATATGTTATTACAAACAAATTTATGGCATACTACATGGAATAATGTAAGTTTAAACAAAGATATAAGTGACATTTACACAAGAATATTTACAAGAATATTGTTTTTTACTGCCCCAAATTGGTCTTTAAATAACATTTACATGTCACATATTTCAGCATACTGACCAACATTAGCCATGTTCATGGAAATCGTCTCTCCTGTCATGGGGAACAGACTGAGGATGTCCTCCTCTCTGTTGTTCAGTTCAAATGTATGTCCATAAAATGTGGCTGTTTGGATGTCATCTTGTTCCCCAACACTAGACACATGCCAAGTTACAATCTCACCATTGCAAAACCCCAGGACTTGGCCACTTTCATATACATAACCATTAATTGCTGTGAAGAATAATTTATATGAAAATTTATATAACCATTGATTGCTGTAAAGGATAATTTAATTATGATGATTAATAATTAAATTGATAAACTTATTGAAATTCAATTACTGTGCATACAAATCTACTCACTGTGCATAACGTTTGATTTATAGAAGTCTGGATCGTCTGGTTTTACAGTTTTTGGGTCTCCACAGAATGTGAGGATGTTCTCATTTAGGTACCAACTCTTGTTTTCATCAAACACTGCAAACATAGCATGCTGCTCCTTGTCTGCCCTCAGCTGAAAAATGGAGCAAAAAATGACATAGTATCAAATAAATCAATAATAAATGTCACATGAGATACAAAATTACTTACATGTAAAAAAAAAATAAAATAGAATAAATATCACTTTGAGACATTACCTGGACATTCCTGGTACTGAGGGACTGGCTTTTGCAGATGAGAAGTGGCCCAACAAGACCCGAGGCAATGTCTCGTGGAGTGTTCACCGCACTATGATACATCCTGGTGAGACACCTTGAATCACTATTTAATGGCTCGTCCTCCTCAATGACTCGCCACACATATGTGTAGGTCTCCCCTGGTTGCACTGCATGGGTCTGGTTCCCTTTTAGATGATAAGAAACATTAAAACACATCAGTTTTTTTCTATTCCCTTTTAAAATTTTGGGCATTATTTATCAAGCTTGATAAAAATAGAATTACTTGTAAACCATTCATTAATGTATTTACATATGACATTTGACATTCAAGAATGATCTATAATTGTGGAAAACCATTTGTATACTATTTGTGTGTAAAATACGATACAATAGCACCAAGCTGCTATTGTGGGGCTCCTGAGCAAGGCACTTAACCCTCAAGTGCTCAGTTGTGTAAATGTAAGTTGCTCTGGATAAAGGCATCTGCTAAATGTCTTGTGCAATGGTTCCTGTTGATATCCCCCTTTTCTTAGCTTTAAAATGGCTTGCTTTTCTCCAATAGTCATTTGTCCAGTCTTGTGTTGATTTGTCCTTTTTACCAACAAGTGCAATCTCCATTGGCAAATCCCAGGATTCAAACCAAGAGTAAACATTCAGAGCTATTACTTTTTTAAACAATCAGTCTAACAGGAAACACCACACTTCCACTTCTGTCTTCAATAAATTCTTTTTTCTTTTATGTTTTTTTGTGGGAGTTACTAAATACACATCACTTAATACACATAAATTAGGCCCAATCTCACCATTGGATTTTGAGTATTACGATATTACGAAAGGTGTAGGGTCATCAACACAATGATAATAAAAGACCATTTAAAATATTAGACTTTAGAATGTGACATACTGTAAATGGAAATGGACATTTTACTAACCTCCGTCAGGGTAATTAACTCCCTCTGATGCTTTATCGATGGTTAATCCATGAGGATAAATGCTGTATGGACGTGATGCTTTGTTTTTGAACACAACCTGTAAACATAAAATAATAGGTATCATTATTGATTATCAAAAGGACACCAGCCTACACTACCAAAACAACAGTGTCATATGGCCTGATTATGCTATGATTTTGTACTTTGTTCTGGATTTTTCACCCATTTACCTTTATTATGTCTCTGATCTGTGCTCTGATCACAGGACCAAGAATTCCCAACTCCCTTTTTCTTTGCTTATCTTCTGCCCTTTCATTAAATGATTCATCCGTATACTGAGTGAACACAGCTTTTTTATATTTCTTACCAATCCGCCCTGCACCCTGTTTTAAGTAAGTGGACCGAAAATCCCTGTGTGAAAAGGAACAAGACACCTGTAAGTGTAGTTAACACAGGGGATCAGACAGTGTTTAATAGTGATTGAAGTATACCTGTCCACATTATCTGGCAAATTTGGAGCATAATCCCAAGTGATCTCCTCAGCTGCAATGTAGTAAACCCATTCTTGACTCTCTCGTTTTTGCTGAATGGTAAGCCTTCGCTTCGGTGCATTAAACTCTTCACATTTATTAATGTTCAGAAAGCCATGCATCCCAGCTGAAATAAAATGTCATGTTATTGTTAGATTTCATTTTAAAATAATTGTGTGAAGTTATAAGAGGTTTTTTTTTTGGATGGAAGCAAAGCACTATGAATTGGAGTGACTGAATTGGAGTGACCTCTAACATGATATGCATGATGCAACCAACAATATTCAAGTAAAAAACAAATAATCATTTTAAAGATTTGGTAGACTTACATAAAATAAATGTACGGGGTGCTGTATTAAAAGCAAAATGTGCTTATGTGTAGAATTAGTTAAAGGGTATGCACATATGTGCGACTGTGTTATTGTAAGTTATGAATTTTCTTTTTTCTCCATAAAACATTTCTTTTTTTTTTCCATGTAATATTAGTTGGTTGCTATATTGTATGTCTTTTGTCAAAGGAACATCTAGATCTAGTCTTGTTGTGTCACCAGGTCTTACCTTCCAAGTGTTTGCTAACATGAGAAGACAGAAGCCAGCGACCAGGGTAGATGGCCACCATCTCTGCACTGGTAGCTGTACCACTGATAATGCCAATTGAAGACACCTTGTGTCCATTCTGCTGTAGAACCTGGCCATTGAAGTGCACAGAAAAAAGCTCTGGCTCAGAACTCATACCAACTAAGTGCCAGGTTACTTTGGAATGTGCACACACATTAAGATCTGGAGAAGATCAAGAGAAATATTATAAGAGAGAAACTTACTCATAAAACCTGTATAGGCACTGATATTCTGTTAAAAAAAAAAACAGTAAACAGCTTACGAGGTATAGAGCCATTTGTGAAACCGTTGATTGTGTATTTCACATTCTCTTTGAGTGGTGCAACCCCTGTGCTGTACCAGGTGTTGCTCTCATCAAACACCCCAAACAACAGTGTGAACTCCTGATGGAAATGAACCTGGTTTCCAGACTCATCAAGGCTGTCTGTGAAACAAAGGCATATATATCATGCAGGCTGAGCAAGCTTTAGAATAAACAGCGTTATCTGTAACCCCTTGGTAATCCAAACCGACAGACCATCAAAAAAGAAGGGCACCCTATTGATTAACTGACACATATTATATATAATAATGAAGATAATGAAAAATAAACATACCAGTTTTACAAATTAGCAGAGTACCAATCAGGCCCGTGTTGTAGTCCTTGACAATATCATTATGTGAGAAATAAGTATATGTGACACATGGGGGATCTGCATCCTGTGGGGCCACCTCTTTAGTTACCTCCCAATAGTATGTATGTTCTTTGCCAGGATCTATGACATCATCCTCTTTCTCAAACTGGGACGTGTTGTCAAAGTACAGTGATCCTAAAGGATTAAAGATTTACAGCATCAAATGTTAATATTTTGCTACCTGTTTATAGAAACATCACAGGCAGTATTAATCTTAATTCTGTATTGAGATCCCAAGCCTTTGAAAAGGTGAAAAAAATGAACTTCCCCCATTCATACTAAAATACTAATCCCCCAAAATACTAATCTTACTTAACCATAAACGGAATTTATACTTACTGGCAATTTGTTTACTCAGTTAAGCAAATAATCGCTTAATAGCAGATATTTAGCTGCCATTAGATATCTACCATTTACTGTTTCTACAAATTCATCGCACAGTAATCATTCGAATGACAAGAACATAGTTCATACCAGAACAGACAGAGCAAAAAATTGTATTGATTGTTTTTTTAGTCTTCATTTTGGACTTGGGTACAGCTTGTGGTTAATATGTATGACAAAGATAAATACACCTCTTCAGTTTACTCAACTGGACAACTGCCAAAGAAAAAATGCCCTTTCCTAAGCAACTATTTCATTTTGTTTTACTTTTTATATACACATACTTACTATAGCTGGCATAATGTTGACATGTATTTAGTTTATACATTTAAGACACAGTTTTACATACCTTCAGACTGTTTTCCATAAGCAATGCCATGTGCATGGATACTACAGGGATGATCCGCCATGTTCCTGAATGTGACAATTATGGTGTCACCAACTTGGCCACGGAGTGTGGGTCCCAGCAGCCCTGAAGACATAGAATTGTTTCATAATTCTCTAGTAGTTTCAGAGACATACTTAACTGTGGGGTCTTTTAAGATTCATATCTTATAAGATGTTTGCATTTTGACTCATATTAAAATAAGAACCACCTTACAGAAGTAGACTGAATACCTGACCATGGAGTTGTTTTGGCATTTTTGAAATGTGGGTCATATTCCCTGTACACTGTCTTTTTATAGATGGGACCAATGCTACAGAAAAACAGAAATGTTCATTTAAAATAAATATATAAAAGCACAATTCAGATAAACTGAACCAGTCCAGTTCAGGTTTCTAAGCTTTATGCAGGTTTCTAAGCTATCTAAGTAGCTATTGCTTAATAGCCAATAAGAGCACAGAATGTTTCACCAACTCTGGTATAGTCTATACTCTAAAAGACATACAAAAGAGCTTTTTAACATATACATTCATCTAATGTTTAATTTAAAAGCTTTTTTTATTAATTCCTAACACATGTAGCTATATACTCTCTAAGAAAAATTTCACTTACATGCAAATTATTTTTAAATGCTGTAAATTTTTATAGATTATCTGAAACACATTAACAAAATAAATGTAATCTTATGGGAGTTTTGAAATTAAATAAGACTTTATGATATTGAAAACAAAAAATGTGACCCAAATTTAAGTCATTATCACACAAAAGCAATTCTTGACATATTTTTAAAGTATTGCCAGACAATGATAAAATACCTTTGTGATCCATTTGTTGTATAATCCCAATTAATGATAACTGCAGCAATGTAGTAGTGTCTCTCCACTGCTATTGCACATTGACTCAGAAATGACAGAAGGACCGAAGCATACAAAGCAACCGGCCAGAGAGAAAACCTCATATCTCAGGCTGGAGCTCCAGGTAAGGAGCGTCTGTTCAAGAGTAAAGTACCTTCTGATCTCCCAGTAAAGATTTGCTTTATAGATTAGCTTTATCTCTCTCTCCCACAGAAGCCACACAGCCCCCACCTCCCCAAACACACACACACATGAATGCATACACCATTGGGCAATAAACCCAATGTAGAAATGTTTTCTCATTCTTACAAAATGGCAACATTTAATTATTACCTGTTTAAAGTGTTCATTTGAAACTAAGGTTCTAACTTAAAATATATTATTACCTTGATAGTGTGACCCTTTTATTCCACTGTAAAATCTCTGTATTCCCAGATTCCATGAATAACAGGCCAGTGCTTTCGATACAAATAGGATCCTAATGCCTGCTAAGCTTATTATGATTAATTTCCTAAGAAATTAGTGCTACTTTTAAGTGTGAAAGTGCCCATGCTGCAATCAAACCACAGAGCTCCTTTAACCATAGAAATCTGAAGAACTCACAATCTGTTCTACAATGTGCTAGTGGAAAGGCAAAATAAAAAAAATGGTGAGTGGTGTTTGTTGAACCACAGTGGATAAGATGCTCAGTTTTCATCTTGATCAAAGGAATCAGGATTTTTTTTTTCTGTTGTATGATAGCTAGAAACTTATAATTTACATTTTATTCTTTGCCTTTATGGTGATGAAATGAGGGGATATTTGTATACACCCATATTAAAATACAATATTGTTTTAATTCTTGCACAGATGAATTATCCTTCTAAATGTGTTGTGGTAACCATACCATACCTTTCAGATAAGAAGTGTATTATTATTCAGATAGAAATTACTGTTTAGGTCATACATTTACATTATGTTAAGAATAAAAAAGTTGTTTTTTTAATTAGTTTTGTTCTGAATAAGCTATTTCACATAGCAGATGTTTACATAGTCCACCAGACACAATAACGGAAATTATACAAATTAAGCATTTCAAAAGTTTACATATGCTTGATTCTTAATACTGGGTATTGTTACCTGGAAGATGTCTATTTGTATGTTTTGTGATGGCTGATCATGAGCCCCATATTTGTCCTTAAGCAGGTAAACTGCCCACTCTTCTTTTCTTTCCAACAGTGCCTATATGATACTAGACCCATTTTTCCACACTCATACACAACTATCACAAATGGTATAATCATTTTTCGATTCTTGAGAATAACATTGCTAGCAGCTGGGGGGTGATTTGGGAAAACTGTATTTTTTTTTTTGTATTTTTTTTCATTTAGTACTGCCCTTCAGAAGCTACATAAAATATTGACATATTTCCTAGAAAACAAAATGATAACAATTTACACAGGTCCTCTTGTTTAAAAAAAAAGTACACTCTGAATGCTAATATATCATACTATTCTATTAGAGCATCTGTGAAACTTTCAAGAATCTGGCTTAAGTCTTAAAACTTGTTAAAAATATTTTTTTTTAGTTACTTTAATAAATATGTGGAATGTAATTAGTTTAGATGTTGTGTTTATTGGAGGAAGAATGCATGAGGCATTTTAAGCATTTGATTTAATTTCTAAGTTACACTGCATAAGGAATAATTTAGCACAAGCTAAAGAGTATACTGATTACTGAAGTCTGAAGGCATGAGAATACTGGCATATTTATTATAACTACACAATTGTGAGTACTATTCTGCGATTCTTAAAATGATTAAGAATTATTAGTAAACTATAATATATTATATAATATTTTGTTTGTTTTTTTATTTTTATTATTTATTTATTTATTTATTTATTTTTACAACGGTCCTATAATAAAAAAAAACTAGAATATAAAAATATAAGAAATACAATTTAAATCGAATGTAACCTAGAATATAAAATATAAGAAATAATTTCAATAAAATGTAAAGACTACAATATAAAAATATCAAGAATATCAAGTATAAAAAAAATAATATCAGGATATAATACAAAATATAATATAAAATAGTCCATCAATTATACAATATATAAAATAAAATTAAAAAATAGAATCAAAATAACAACAGTAGAGTAGATATGAATGGAGTAATGGAGTATTTATTTATTTGTGTGATTTCAATTTTGAAATATAGGAGACTATAATCAAATAATTACATTTAGAGCCCAATTAGCCAGTTATTCCACGGCCTTGTGGAATAAGAGGGACTTTACGCGTGAAATCGTGCTCCGCCATGACGACACTGCGCATGTGCAGTGACGTGGTCGAAAGCTGGACGTCAGTATAGGAAGCGCAGCGTGAACATATGGACAGGTGGGTTTACAAACTAATTTATTTTGTTTTGCTAAATCCGGTACTTATTTTGCTTCATTTTGTTTGTAGCTCCGTCACTGGGAAGCAAACTGTAGGTGATGGAGGTGTGTGGTTTTATATTAAGAAATAGGTTCGGTGTAAGCTAGTTACCTAATAAACCATAACAATAACAATAAGTATTGAAATTCTGATTATTGTGATAATGACACGAGACGCACTGGACATGTTACATCCCGCCTCGTTTAATTTCGACTTAGCAGTCTTAATTTATACAACTCATGTTATTATACCAGTCACTTTGTCAACGAAGCTTCAGTATTGCAGCGTCTTAAAGTGCTATAGTGTGCAATAGTGTGTTATAGTGTGTTATAATGTGTGCTACAGTGTGTTACAGTGTGCTGTAGTGTGTTACAGTGTGCTGTAGTGTGTTATAGTGTGTTATAGTGTGCTGTAGTGTGTTATAGTGTGTTATAGTGTGTTATAGTGTGTTATAGTGTGCTGTAGTGTGTTATAGTGTGTTACAGTGTGTTAGTGTGTTACAGTGTGTTAGTGTGTTACAGTGTGTTAGTGTGTTATAGTGTGTTATAGTGTGTTATAGTGTGTTATAGTGTGTTACAGTGTGTTGTAGTGTGTTACAGTGTGTTGTAGTGTGTTGTAGTGTGTTACAGTGTGTTGTAGTGTGTTACAGTGTGTTGTAGTGTGTTGTAGTGTGTTACAGTGTGTTACAGTGTGTTGTAGTGTGTTACAGTGTGTTGTAGTGTGTTATAGTGTGCTGTAGTGTGTTATAGTGTGTTATAGTGTGTTATAGTGTGCTGTAGTGTGTTATAGTGTGTTACAGTGTGTTAGTGTGTTACAGTGTGTTAGTGTGTTATAGTGTGTTATAGTGTGTTACAGTGTGTTGTAGTGTGTTACAGTGTGTTGTAGTGTGTTGTAGTGTGTTGTAGTGTGTTGTAGTGTGTTACAGTGTGTTGTAGTGTGTTACAGTGTGTTGTAGTGTGTTGTAGTGTGTTACAGTGTGTTACAGTGTGTTGTAGTGTGTTACAGTGTGTTGTAGTGTGTTATAGTGTGCTGTAGTGTGTTATAGTGTGTTATAGTGTGTTATAGTGTGCTGTAGTGTGTTATAGTGTGTTACAGTGTGTTAGTGTGTTACAGTGTGTTAGTGTGTTATAGTGTGTTATAGTGTGTTATAGTGTGTTATAGTGTGTTACAGTGTGTTGTAGTGTGTTACAGTGTGTTGTAGTGTGTTGTAGTGTGTTGTAGTGTGTTGTAGTGTGTTACAGTGTGTTACAGTGTGTTGTAGTGTGTTGTAGTGTGTTGTAGTGTGTTGTAGTGTGCTGTAGTGTGTTATAGTGTGTTAGTGTGTTATAGTGTGTTACAGTGTGTTACAGTGTGTTACAGTGTGTTACAGTGTGTTGTAGTGTGTTGTAGTGTGTTATAGTGTGTTATAGTGTGTTGTAGTGTGCTGTAGTGTGTTACAGTGTGTTAGTGTGTTATAGTGTGTTATAGTGTGTTACAGTGTGTTACAGTGTGTTGTAGTGTGTTGTAGTGTGTTGTAGTGTGTTGTAGTGTGCTGTAGTGTGCTGTAGTGTGCTGTAGTGTGTTATAGTGTGTTGTAGTGTGTTGTAGTGTGTTGTAGTGTGCTGTAGTGTGTTACAGTGTGTTACAGTGTGTTACAGTGTGTTGTAGTGTGTTATAGTGTGTTGTAGTGTGTTGTAGTGTGTTATAGTGTGTTATAGTGTGCTGTAGTGTGTTATAGTGTGTTAGTGTGTTATAGTGTGTTACAGTGTGTTGTAGTGTGCTGTAGTGTGTTGTAGTGTGTTGTAGTGTGCTGTAGTGTGTTATAGTGTGTTATAGTGTGTTACAGTGTGTTATAGTGTGTTACAGTGTGTTGTAGTGTGCTGTAGTGTGTTGTAGTGTGTTGTAGTGTGCTGTAGTGTGTTATAGTGTGTTACAGTGTGTTACAGTGTGTTACAGTGTGCTGTAGTGTGCTGTAGTGTGCTGTAGTGTGTTACAGTGTGTTACAGTGTGTTACAGTGTGTTGTAGTGTGCTGTAGTGTGCTGTAGTGTGCTGTAGTGTGTTATAGTGTGTTATAGTGTGTTATAGTGTGCTGTAGTGTGTTATAGTGTGTTAGTGTGTTATAGTGTGTTACAGTGTGTTGTAGTGTGCTGTAGTGTGTTGTAGTGTGTTGTAGTGTGTTGTAGTGTGTTGTAGTGTGTTGTAGTGTGCTGTAGTGTGTTGTAGTGTGTTACAGTGTGTTACAGTGTGTTATAGTGTGTTACAGTGTGTTGTAGTGTGCTGTAGTGTGTTGTAGTGTGCTGTAGTGTGTTATAGTGTGTTACAGTGTGTTACAGTGTGTTACAGTGTGTTACAGTGTGCTGTAGTGTGCTGTAGTGTGCTGTAGTGTGTTACAGTGTGTTACAGTGTGTTACAGTGTGTTGTAGTGTGTTGTAGTGTGCTGTAGTGTGCTGTAGTGTGCTGTAGTGTGCTGTAGTGTGTTATAGTGTGTTATAGTGTGCTGTAGTGTGTTATAGTGTGTTAGTGTGTTATAGTGTGTTACAGTGTGTTGTAGTGTGCTGTAGTGTGTTGTAGTGTGTTGTAGTGTGCTGTAGTGTGTTATAGTGTGTTACAGTGTGTTATAGTGTGTTACAGTGTGTTGTAGTGTGCTGTAGTGTGTTGTAGTGTGTTGTAGTGTGCTGTAGTGTGTTATAGTGTGTTACAGTGTGTTACAGTGTGTTACAGTGTGCTGTAGTGTGCTGTAGTGTGCTGTAGTGTGTTACAGTGTGTTACAGTGTGTTACAGTGTGTTGTAGTGTGTTGTAGTGTGCTGTAGTGTGTTGTAGTGTGTTGTAGTGTGCTGTAGTGTGCTGTAGTGTGTTATAGTGTGCTGTAGTGTGTTACAGTGTGTTACAGTGTGTTACAGTGTGTTACAGTGTGCTGTAGTGTGCTGTAGTGTGTTGTAGTGTGCTGTAGTGTGCTGTAGTGTGCTGTAGTGTGCTATAGTGTGTTACAGTGTGTTACAGTGTGTTGTAGTGTGTTGTAGTGTGTTGTAGTGTGTTGTAGTGTGTTGTAGTGTGTTGTAGTGTGTTATAGTGTGTTACAGTGTGTTACAGTGTGCTGTAGTGTGTTATAGTGTGCTGTAGTGTGCTGTAGTGTGCTGTAGTGTGCTGTAGTGTGCTGTAGTGTGCTATAGTGTGTTATAGTGTGTTATAGTGTGCTGTAGTGTGTTATAGTGTGTTACAGTGTGTTAGTGTGTTAGTGTGTTAGTGTGTTAGTGTGTTACAGTGTGTTACAGTGTGTTACAGTGTGCTGTAGTGTGCTGTAGTGTGCTGTAGTGTTATAGTGTGTTACAGTGTGCTGTAGTGTGTTATAGTGTGTTACAGTGTGCTGTAGTGTGTTATAGTGTGTTACAGTGTGCTGTAGTGTGTTATAGTGTGTTACAGTGTGCTGTAGTGTGTTATAGTGTGTTACAGTGTGCTGTAGTGTGTTATAGTGTGTTACAGTGTGCTGTAGTGTGTTATAGTGTGTTATAGTGTGTTACAGTGTGCTGTAGTGTGTTATAGTGTGTTACAGTGTGCTATAGTGTGTTACAGTGTGCTGTAGTGTGTTATAATGTGTGCTGTAGTGTGTTACAGTGTGCTATAGTGTGTTACAGTGTGCTATAGTGTGTTACAGTGTGCTATAGTGTGTTACAGTGTGCTGTAGTGTGTTATAGTGTGTTACAGTGTGCTGTAGTGTGTTATAGTGTGCTGTAGTGTGTTATAGTGTGTTACAGTGTGCTGTAGTGTGTTATAGTGTGTTACAGTGTGCTGTAGTGTGTTATAGTGTGTTACAGTGTGCTGTAGTGTGTTATAGTGTGTTACAGTGTGCTGTAGTGTGTTATAGTGTGTTACAGTGTGCTGTAGTGTGTTATAGTGTGTTACAGTGTGCTGTAGTGTGTTATAGTGTGTTACAGTGTGCTGTAGTGTGTTATAGTGTGTTACAGTGTGCTGTAGTGTGTTACAGTGTGCTGTAGTGTGTTACAGTGTGCTGTAGTGTGTTACAGTGTGCTGTAGTGTGCTGTAGTGTGTTACAGTGTGCTGTAGTGTGTTACAGTGTGCTGTAGTGTGTTACAGTGTGCTGTAGTGTGTTATAGTGTGTTACAGTGTGCTGTAGTGTGTTATAGTGTGTTACAGTGTGCTGTAGTGTGTTATAGTGTGTTAGTGTGCTATAGTGTGTTACAGTGTGCTGTAGTGTGTTATAGTGTGCTGTAGTGTGTTAGTGTGCTGTAGTGTGTTATAGTGTGCTGTAGTGTGTTACAGTGTGCTGTAGTGTGTTAGTGTGCTGTAGTGTGTTATAGTGTGTTACAGTGTGCTGTAGTGTGTTATAGTGTGTTACAGTGTGCTGTAGTGTGTTACAGTGTGTTACAGTGTGCTGTAGTGTGTTAGTGTGCTGTAGTGTGTTACAGTGTGCTGTAGTGTGTTAGTGTGTTGTAGTGTGTTACAGTGTGTTGTAGTGTGTTAGTGTGTTGTAGTGTGTTACAGTGTGTTGTAGTGTGTTATAGTGTGTTAGTGTGTTACAGTGTGCTGTAGTGTGTTATAGTGTGTTACAGTGTGCTGTAGTGTGTTAGTGTGTTATAGTGTGTTACAGTGTGTTACAGTGTGTTACAGTGTGTTACAGTGTGTTGTAGTGTGTTATAGTGTGTTATAGTGTGCTGTAGTGTGCTGTAGTGTGCTGTAGTGTGCTGTAGTGTGCTGTAGTGTGTTGTAGTGTGTTAGTGTGTTATAGTGTGTTATAGTGTGTTATAGTGTGTTACAGTGTGTTACAGTGTGCTGTAGTGTGTTATAGTGTGTTATAGTGTGTTATAGTGTGTTATAGTGTGTTATAGTGTGTTATAGTGTGTTACAGTGCGTTACAGTGTGTTACAGTGTGTTACAGTGTGCTGTAGTGTGTTATAGTGTGTTATAGTGTGTTATAGTGTGTTATAGTGTGTTATAGTGTGTTATAGTGTGTTATAGTGTGTTATAGTGTGTTACAGTGTGTTACAGTGTGCTGTAGTGTGTTAGTGTGTTACAGTGTGCTGTAGTGTGTTAGTGTGTTAGTGTGTTATAGTGTGTTATAGTGTGTTATAGTGTGTTATAGTGTGTTACAGTGCGTTACAGTGTGTTACAGTGTGTTACAGTGTGCTGTAGTGTGTTATAGTGTGTTATAGTGTGTTATAGTGTGTTATAGTGTGTTATAGTGTGTTATAGTGTGTTATAGTGTGTTATAGTGTGTTATAGTGTGTTACAGTGTGCTGTAGTGTGTTAGTGTGCTGTAGTGTGTTACAGTGTGCTGTAGTGTGCTGTAGTGTGTTACAGTGTGCTGTAGTGTGCTGTAGTGTGTTACAGTGTGCTGTAGTGTGTTATAGTGTGTTACAGTGTGCTGTAGTGTGTTATAGTGTGTTACAGTGTGCTGTAGTGTGCTGTAGTGTGTTAGTGTGCTGTAGTGTGTTACAGTGTGCTGTAGTGTGTTACAGTGTGTTACAGTGTGCTGTAGTGTGTTACAGTGTGCTGTAGTGTGTTACAGTGTGCTGTAGTGTGTTACAGTGTGCTGTAGTGTGCTGTAGTGTGTTACAGTGTGCTGTAGTGTGTTACAGTGTGCTGTAGTGTGTTATAGTGTGTTACAGTGTGCTGTAGTGTGTTATAGTGTGTTAGTGTGCTGTAGTGTGTTATAGTGTGTTACAGTGTGCTGTAGTGTGTTATATTGTGTTACAGTGTGCTGTAGTGTGCTGTAGTGTGTTAGTGTGCTGTAGTGTGTTACAGTGTGCTGTAGTGTGTTACAGTGTGTTACAGTGTGCTGTAGTGTGTTACAGTGTGCTGTAGTGTGTTACAGTGTGCTGTAGTGTGTTACAGTGTGCTGTAGTGTGCTGTAGTGTGTTACAGTGTGCTGTAGTGTGTTACAGTGTGCTGTAGTGTGTTACAGTGTGCTGTAGTGTGTTACAGTGTGCTGTAGTGTGTTATAGTGTGTTACAGTGTGCTGTAGTGTGTTATAGTGTGTTACAGTGTGCTGTAGTGTGCTGTAGTGTGCTGTAGTGTGCTGTAGTGTGCTATAGTGTGCTGTACTGTGTTACAGTGTGCTGTAGTGTGTTATAGTGTGTTACAGTGTGCTGTAGTGTGTTAGTGTGTTACAGTGTGCTGTAGTGTGTTATAGTGTGTTACAGTGTGCTGTAGTGTGCTGTAGTGTGTTGTAGTGTGTTGTAGTGTGTTGTAGTGTGTTGTAGTGTGTTGTAGTGTGTTGTAGTGTGTTACAGTGTGTTGTAGTGTGCTGTAGTGTGCTGTAGTGTGCTGTAGTGTGCTGTAGTGTGTTGTAGTGTGTTGTAGTGTGTTGTAGTGTGCTGTAGTGTGCTGTAGTGTGCTGTAGTGTGTTACAGTGTGTTGTAGTGTGTTGTAGTGTGTTGTAGTGTGTTGTAGTGTGTTGTAGTGTGTTACAGTGTGCTGTAGTGTGTTAGTGTGTTGTAGTGTGTTACAGTGTGTTGTAGTGTGTTAGTGTGTTGTAGTGTGTTACAGTGTGTTACAGTGTGCTGTAGTGTGTTATAGTGTGTTATAGTGTGCTGTAGTGTGTTACAGTGTGTTGTGTGTTATAGTGTGTTATAGTGTGCTGTAGTGTGTTATAGTGTGTTACAGTGTGTTAGTGTGTTAGTGTGTTAGTGTGTTAGTGTGTTACAGTGTGTTACAGTGTGCTGTAGTGTGCTGTAGTGTGCTGTAGTGTGCTGTAGTGTGTTACAGTGTGTTGTAGTGTGTTGTAGTGTGCTGTAGTGTGCTGTAGTGTGCTGTAGTGTGTTACAGTGTGTTGTAGTGTGTTGTAGTGTGTTGTAGTGTGTTATAAAGTGTGCTACAGTGTGTTACAGTGTGTTACAGTGTGCTACAGTGTGCTATAGTGTGTTACAGTGTGCTGTAGTGTGTTATAGTGTGTTATAGTGTGTTATAATGTGTGCTACAGTGTGCTACAGTGTGTTACAGTGTGCTATAGTGTGTTACAGTGTGCTATAGTGTGTTACAGTGTGCTATAGTGTGTTACAGTGTGCTATAGTGTGTTACAGTGTGCTATAGTGTGTTAGTGTGCTATAGTGTGTTACAGTGTGCTGTAGTGTTATAGTGTGTTACAGTGTGCTGTAGTGTGTTATAGTGTGTTACAGTGTGCTGTAGTGTGTTATAGTGTGTTACAGTGTGCTGTAGTGTGTTATAGTGTGCTATAGTGTGTTACAGTGTGCTATAGTGTGTTACAGTGTGCTGTAGTGTTATAGTGTGTTACAGTGTGCTGTAGTGTGTTATAGTGTGTTACAGTGTGCTGTAGTGTGTTATAGTGTGTTACAGTGTGCTGTAGTGTGTTATAGTGTGTTACAGTGTGTTAGTGTGTTACAGTGTGCTATAGTGTGTTACAGTGTGCTATAGTGTGTTACAGTGTGCTATAGTGTGTTACAGTGTGCTATAGTGTGTTAGTGTGCTATAGTGTGTTACAGTGTGCTGTAGTGTTATAGTGTGTTACAGTGTGCTGTAGTGTGTTATAGTGTGTTACAGTGTGCTGTAGTGTGTTATAGTGTGTTACAGTGTGCTATAGTGTGTTACAGTGTGCTATAGTGTGTTACAGTGTGCTATAGTGTGTTAGTGTGCTATAGTGTGTTACAGTGTGCTGTAGTGTTATAGTGTGTTACAGTGTGCTGTAGTGTGTTATAGTGTGTTACAGTGTGCTGTAGTGTGTTATAGTGTGTTACAGTGTGCTATAGTGTGTTACAGTGTGCTGTAGTGTTATAGTGTGTTATAGTGTGCTGTAGTGTGTTATAGTGTGTTATAGTGTGTTACAGTGTGCTGTAGTGTGTTATAGTGTGTTATAGTGTGTTACAGTGTGCTATAGTGTGCTATAGTGTGCTATAGTGTGTTAGTGTGCTACAGTGTGCTGTAGTGTGTTACAGTGTGCTGTAGTGTGTTAGTGTGCTGTAGTGTGTTATAGTGTGCTGTAGTGTCTTACAGTGTGCTGTAGTGTGTTACAGTGTGCTGTAGTGTGTTATAGTGTGTTATAGTGTGCTGTAGTGTGTTATAGTGTGTTACAGTGTGCTGTAGTGTGTTATAGTGTGTTACAGTGTGCTGTAGTGTGTTATAGTGTGTTAGTGTGCTATAGTGTGTTACAGTGTGCTGTAGTGTGTTATAATGTGTGCTATAGTGTGTTACAGTGTGCTATAGTGTGTTACAGTGTGCTATAGTGTGTTACAGTGTGCTATAGTGTGTTACAGTGTGCTATAGTGTGTTACAGTGTGCTATAGTGTGTTACAGTGTGCTGTAGTGTGTTATAGTGTGTTACAGTGTGCTGTAGTGTGTTATAGTGTGTTACAGTGTGCTGTAGTGTGTTGTAGTGTGTTACAGTGTGCTGTAGTGTGTTATAGTGTGTTACAGTGTGCTGTAGTGTGTTAGTGTGCTGTAGTGTGTTAGTGTGCTGTAGTGTGTTACAGTGTGCTGTAGTGTGCTGTAGTGTGTTACAGTGTGCTGTACTGTGTTACAGTGTGCTGTACTGTGTTACAGTGTGCTGTAGTGTGTTATAGTGTGTTACAGTGTGCTGTAGTGTGTTATAGTGTGTTAGTGTGCTATAGTGTGTTACAGTGTGCTGTAGTGTGTTATAGTGTGTTATAATGTGTGCTACAGTGTGTTACAGTGTGCTGTAGTGTGTTACAGTGTGCTGTAGTGTGTTACAGTGTGCTGTAGTGTGTTACAGTGTGCTGTAGTGTGTTAGTGTGCTGTAGTGTGTTACAGTGTGCTGTAGTGTGTTACAGTGTGCTGTAGTGTGTTACAGTGTGCTGTAGTGTGTTACAGTGTGCTGTAGTGTGTTAGTGTGCTGTAGTGTGTTATAGTGTGTTACAGTGTGCTGTAGTGTGTTATAGTGTGTTACAGTGTGCTGTAGTGTGTTACAGTGTGTTACAGTGTGCTGTAGTGTGTTACAGTGTGCTGTAGTGTGTTACAGTGTGCTGTAGTGTGTTACAGTGTGCTGTAGTGTGTTAGTGTGTTGTAGTGTGTTACAGTGTGTTGTAGTGTGTTAGTGTGTTGTAGTGTGTTATAGTGTGTTAGTGTGTTACAGTGTGCTGTAGTGTGCTGTAGTGTGTTAGTGTGTTACAGTGTGCTGTAGTGTGTTATAGTGTGTTACAGTGTGCTGTAGTGTGTTACAGTGTGTTACAGTGTGCTGTAGTGTGTTACAGTGTGCTGTAGTGTGTTACAGTGTGCTGTAGTGTGTTACAGTGTGCTGTAGTGTGTTAGTGTGTTGTAGTGTGTTACAGTGTGTTGTAGTGTGTTAGTGTGTTGTAGTGTGTTATAGTGTGTTAGTGTGTTACAGTGTGCTGTAGTGTGTTATAGTGTGTTACAGTGTGCTGTAGTGTGTTAGTGTGCTATAGTGTGTTACAGTGTGCTGTAGTGTGTTATAGTGTGTTATAGTGTGTTATAGTGTGTTATAGTGTGTTATAGTGTGTTATAGTGTGTTACAGTGTGTTACAGTGTGCTGTAGTGTGCTGTAGTGTGCTGTAGTGTGCTGTAGTGTGCTGTAGTGTGCTGTAGTGTGCTGTAGTGTGTTATAGTGTGTTATAGTGTGTTACAGTGTGCTGTAGTGTGTTATAGTGTGCTGTAGTGTGTTATAGTGTGTTATAATGTGTGCTACAGTGTGTTACAGTGTGCTATAGTGTGTTACAGTGTGCTATAGTGTGTTACAGTGTGCTGTAGTGTGTTACAGTGTGCTGTAGTGTGTTAGTGTGCTGTAGTGTGTTATAGTGTGTTACAGTGTGCTGTAGTGTGTTATAGTGTGTTACAGTGTGCTGTAGTGTGTTACAGTGTGTTACAGTGTGCTGTAGTGTGTTACAGTGTGCTGTAGTGTGTTAGTGTGTTGTAGTGTGTTACAGTGTGTTACAGTGTGCTGTAGTGTGTTATAGTGTGTTATAGTGTTACAGTGTGCTGTAGTGTGCTGTAGTGTGCTGTAGTGTGCTGTAGTGTGTTATAGTGTGTTATAGTGTGTTATAGTGTGTTATAGTGTGTTACAGTGTGTTACAGTGTGTTACAGTGTGCTGTAGTGTGCTGTAGTGTGTTATAGTGTGTTATAGTGTGTTATAGTGTGTTATAGTGTGTTATAGTGTGTTATAGTGTGTTATAGTGTGTTATAGTGTGTTACAGTGTGTTACAGTGTGCTGTAGTGTGTTACAGTGTGCTGTAGTGTGTTACAGTGTGCTGTAGTGTGTTACAGTGTGCTGTAGTGTGTTATAGTGTGTTACAGTGTGCTGTAGTGTGTTATAGTGTGTTATAGTGTGCTGTAGTGTGTTATAGTGTGTTAGTGTGCTGTAGTGTGCTGTAGTGTGCTGTAGTGTGCTGTAGTGTGCTGTAGTGTGTTATAGTGTGCTGTAGTGTGTTATAGTGTGCTGTAGTGTGTTATAGTGTGCTGTAGTGTGTTACAGTGTGCTGTAGTGTGTTACAGTGTGTTAGTGTGTTACAGTGTGCTGTAGTGTGTTACAGTGTGCTGTAGTGTGCTGTAGTGTGTTACAGTGTGCTGTAGTGTGTTAGTGTGCTGTAGTGTGTTATAGTGTGCTGTAGTGTGTTATAGTGTGTTACAGTGTGCTGTAGTGTGCTGTAGTGTGCTGTAGTGTGCTGTAGTGTGCTGTAGTGTGTTACAGTGTGTTACAGTGTGTTACAGTGTGTTACAGTGTGTTACAGTGTGTTGTAGTGTGTTGTAGTGTGTTACAGTGTGTTGTAGTGTGTTATAGTGTGTTAGTGTGTTACAGTGTGCTGTAGTGTGTTAGTGTGTTACAGTGTGCTGTAGTGTGTTAGTGTGTTATAGTGTGTTACAGTGTGTTACAGTGTGCTGTAGTGTGTTATAGTGTGTTATAGTGTGTTATAGTGTGTTATAGTGTGTTATAGTGTGTTATAGTGTGCTGTAGTGTGTTAGTGTGCTGTAGTGTGTTAGTGTGCTGTAGTGTGTTACAGTGTGCTGTAGTGTGCTGTAGTGTGTTACAGTGTGCTGTAGTGTGTTATAGTGTGTTATAGTGTGCTGTAGTGTGTTATAGTGTGTTACAGTGTGCTGTAGTGTGCTGTAGTGTGTTAGTGTGCTGTAGTGTGTTACAGTGTGCTGTAGTGTGTTACAGTGTGTTACAGTGTGCTGTAGTGTGTTACAGTGTGCTGTAGTGTGTTACAGTGTGCTGTAGTGTGCTGTAGTGTGTTACAGTGTGCTGTAGTGTGTTACAGTGTGCTGTAGTGTGTTATAGTGTGTTACAGTGTGCTGTAGTGTGTTACAGTGTGTTACAGTGTGCTGTAGTGTGTTGTAGTGTGTTGTAGTGTGCTGTAGTGTGCTGTAGTGTGCTGTAGTGTGTTATAGTGTGCTGTAGTGTGTTATAGTGTGCTGTAGTGTGTTATAGTGTGCTGTAGTGTGTTATAGTGTGCTGTAGTGTGTTATAGTGTGTTATAGTGTGTTACAGTGTGCTGTAGTGTGTTACAGTGTGTTACAGTGTGCTGTAGTGTTACAGTGTGTTACAGTGTGCTATAGTGTGTTATAGTGTGTTATAGTGTGTTATAGTGTGTTATATATAATGTGTTATAGTGTGTTATAGTGTGTTATATTGTGTTAGTGTGTTACAGTGTGTTACAGTGTGTTACAGTGTGTTACAGTGTGTTACAGTGTGCTGTAGTGTTACAGTGTGTTACAGTGTGTTACAGTGTGCTATAGTGTGCTATAGTGTGCTATAGTGTGTTATAGTGTGTTATAGTGTGTTACAGTGTGCTGTAGTGTGTTACAGTGTGCTATAGTGTGTTATAGTGTGTTATATATAATGTGTTATAGTGTTATAGTGTGTTATAGTGTGTTATAGTGTGTTATAGTGTGTTATATTGTGTTATATTGTGTTATAGTGTGTTATATTGTGTTATAGTGTGTTACAGTGTGTTACAGTGTGTTACAGTGTGTGTGTGCTATAGTGTGTTACAGTGTGCTGTAGTGTGTTACAGTGTGTTACAGTGTGTTACAGTGTGCTGTAGTGTGCTGTAGTGTGCTGTAGTGTGTTACAGTGTGTTACAGTGTGCTATAGTGTGCTGTAGTGTGTTACAGTGTGCTGTAGTGTGTTACAGTGTGTTAGTGTGCTATAGTGTGTTACAGTGTGTTACAGTGTGTTACAGTGTGCTACAGTGTGCTACAGTGTGTTACAGTGTGCTACAGTGTGCTACAGTGTGCTACAGTGTGTTACATTGTGTTACATTGTGTTACAGTGTGTTACAGTGTGTTAGTGTGCTGTAGTGTGCTGTAGTGTGCTGTAGTGTGCTGTAGTGTGTTGTAGTGTGTTGTAGTGTGTTGTAGTGTGTTGTAGTGTGTTACAGTGTGTTACAGTGTGTTAGTGTGTTAGTGTGTTACAGTGTGTTACAGTGTGTTACAGTGTGCTATAGTGTGCTATAGTGTGCTACAGTGTGTTACAGTGTGCTGTAGTGTGTTACAGTGTGCTGTAGTGTGTTACAGTGTGCTGTAGTGTGTTACAGTGTGCTGTAGTGTGTTACAGTGTGTTACAGTGTGTTACAGTGTGTTACAGTGTGTTACAGTGTGCTGTAGTGTGCTGTAGTGTGCTGTAGTGTGTTATAGTGTGTTACAGTGTGTTACAGTGTGTTACAGTGTTAGTGTGTTAGTGTGTTAGTGTGTTACAGTGTGCTATAGTGTGCTATAGTGTGCTATAGTGTGCTGTAGTGTGTTACAGTGTGCTATAGTGTGTTACAGTGTGTTACAGTGTGTTACAGTGTGCTACAGTGTGCTACAGTGTGCTGTAGTGTGTTACAGTGTGTTACAGTGTGCTACAGTGTGCTACAGTGTGCTACAGTGTGTTACAGTGTGTTACAGTGTGCTGTAGTGTGCTGTAGTGTGTTACAGTGTGTTGTAGTGTGTTGTAGTGTGTTGTAGTGTGTTGTAGTGTGTTGTAGTGTGTTGTAGTGTGTTACAGTGTGCTGTAGTGTGTTAGTGTGTTAGTGTGTTACAGTGTGTTACAGTGTGTTACAGTGTGTTAGTGTGTTAGTGTGTTAGTGTGTTAGTGTGTTACAGTGTGTTACAGTGTGTTACAGTGTGCTATAGTGTGCTATAGTGTGCTACAGTGTGTTACAGTGTGCTGTAGTGTGTTACAGTGTGCTGTAGTGTGTTACAGTGTGCTATAGTGTGCTATAGTGTGCTATAGTGTGTTATAGTGTGTTATAGTGTTAGTGTGTTACAGTGTGCTATAGTGTGTTACAGTGTGTTACAGTGTGTTACAGTGTGTTACAGTGTGTTACAGTGTGCTATAGTGTGTTACAGTGTGCTGTAGTGTGTTACAGTGTGCTGTAGTGTGTTATAGTGTGTTATAGTGTGCTATAGTGTGCTATAGTGTGCTATAGTGTGCTATAGTGTGTTACAGTGTGTTACAGTGTGCTGTAGTGTGTTACAGTGTGCTGTAGTGTGTTACAGTGTGCTGTAGTGTGTTATAGTGTGCTATAGTGTGTTACAGTGTGTTACAGTGTGTTAGTGTGTTAGTGTGTTACAGTGTGCTACAGTGTGTTACAGTGTGCTGTAGTGTGTTACAGTGTGCTGTAGTGTGTTACAGTGTGCTGTAGTGTGTTACAGTGTGCTATAGTGTGTTACAGTGTGTTACAGTGTGTTACAGTGTGTTACAGTGTGCTATAGTGTGCTATAGTGTGCTATAGTGTGCTATAGTGTGTTATAGTGTGTTATAGTGTGTTACAGTGTGTTACAGTGTGTTACAGTGTGTTACAGTGTGTTACAGTGTGTTATAGTGTGCTATAGTGTGCTATAGTGTGCTACAGTGTGCTACAGTGTGTTACAGTGTGCTGTAGTGTGTTACAGTGTGCTGTAGTGTGTTACAGTGTGCTGTAGTGTGCTGTAGTGTGTTACAGTGTGTTACAGTGTGTTACAGTGTGCTATATTGTGCTATATTGTGCTATAGTGTGCTATAGTGTGCTATAGTGTGCTACAGTGTGTTACAGTGTGCTATAGTGTGTTACAGTGTGTTAGTGTGTTAGTGTGTTAGTGTGTTACAGTGTGTTACAGTGTGTTACAGTGTGTTACAGTGTGTTACAGTGTGGTAGTGTGTTACAGTGTGTTACAGTGTGCTACAGTGTGCTATAGTGTGCTGTAGTGTGTTACAGTGTGTTACAGTGTGCTGTAGTGTTAGTGTGTTACAGTGTGTTACAGTGTGCTATAGTGTGCTATAGTGTGCTATAGTGTGCTATAGTGTGTTACAGTGTGCTGTAGTGTGTTACAGTGTGCTATAGTGTATTATAGTGTGTTATATATAATGTGTTATAGTGTGTTATATATCATGTGTTATAGTGTGTTATAGTGTGTTACAGTGTGTTACAGTGTGTTACAGTGTGTGTGTGCTATAGTGTGTTACAGTGTGCTGTAGTGTGTTAGTGTGTTAGTGTTACAGTGTGTTACAGTGTGTTACAGTGTGTTACAGTGTGTTACAGTGTGTTACAGTGTGTGTGTGCTATAGTGTGCTATAGTGTGTTACAGTGTGCTGTTTGTGTGTTACAGTGTGTTACAGTGTGTTATAGTGTGTGTGCTATAGTGTGCTGTAGTGTGCTGTAGTGTGCTGTAGTGTGCTGTAGTGTGTTACAGTGTGCTATAGTGTGTTACAGTGTGCTATAGTGTGTTACAGTGTGCTGTAGTGTGTTACAGTGTGCTGTAGTGTGTTACAGTGTGCTGTAGTGTGTTACAGTGTGCTGTAGTGTGTTATAGTGTGTTATAGTGTGTTATAGTGTGTTACAGTGTGCTGTAGTGTGTTACAGTGTGTTACAGTGTGTTACAGTGTGTTACAGTGTGTGTGTGCTATAGTGTGCTATAGTGTGTTACAGTGTGCTGTAGTGTGCTGTAGTGTGTTACAGTGTGTTACAGTGTGCTATAGTGTGCTAGTGTGCTACAGTGTGCTACAGTGTGCTACAGTGTGCTACAGTGTGCTGTAGTGTGCTGTAGTGTGCTGTAGTGTGCTGTAGTGTGCTGTAGTGTGTTGTAGTGTGTTGTAGTGTGTTGTAGTGTGCTGTAGTGTGTTGTAGTGTGTTGTAGTGTGCTGTAGTGTGCTGTAGTGTGTTGTAGTGTGCTGTAGTGTGTTGTAGTGTGCTGTAGTGTGTTACAGTGTGCTATAGTGTGTTACAGTGTGCTGTAGTGTGTTACAGTGTGCTGTAGTGTGTTACAGTGTGCTGTAGTGTGTTACAGTGTGCTGTAGTGTGTTACAGTGTGTTACAGTGTGTTACAGTGTGTTACAGTGTGCTGTAGTGTGTTAGTGTGTTACAGTGTGTTACAGTGTGTTGTAGTGTGTTGTAGTGTGTTGTAGTGTGTTGTAGTGTGTTGTAGTGTGTTACAGTGTGCTGTAGTGTGCTGTAGTGTGCTGTAGTGTGCTGTAGTGTGTTGTAGTGTGTTATAGTGTGCTATAGTGTGTTAGTGTGCTATAGTGTGTTACAGTGTGCTATAGTGTGTTACAGTGTGCTATAGTGTGTTACAGTGTGCTGTAGTGTGCTGTAGTGTGCTGTAGTGTGCTGTAGTGTGCTGTAGTGTGTTGTAGTGTGTTACAGTGTGCTGTAGTGTGTTAGTGTGCTATAGTGTGCTATAGTGTGCTATAGTTTGCTATAGTGTGCTATAGTGTGTTACAGTGTGTTACAGTGTGCTGTAGTGTGCTACAGTGTGCTACAGTGTGTTATAGTGTGCTGTAGTGTGTTACAGTGTGCTGTAGTGTGCTGTAGTGTGTTATAGTGTGTTACAGTGTGCTGTAGTGTGTTACAGTGTGTTACAGTGTGTCACAGTGTGTTACAGTGTGCTATAGTGTGCTATAGTGTGTTACAGTGTGTTACAGTGTGCTGTAGTGTGTTAGTGTGCTGTAGTGTGTTACAGTGTGCTGTAGTGTGCTGTAGTGTGCTGTAGTGTGCTGTAGTGTACATAGTGTGCTGTAGTGTACATAGTGTGTTGTAGTGTGTTGTAGTGTGTTGTAGTGTGTTGTAGTGTGTTGTAGTGTGTTGTAGTGTGTTGTAGTGGGTTGTAGTGGGTTACAGTGGGTTACAGTGTGCTATAGTGTGTTACAGTGTGCTGTAGTGTGTTATAGTGTGCTATAGTGTGCTATAGTGTGCTATAGTGTGCTATAGTGTGTTACAGTGTGTTACAGTGTGTTAAAGTGTGTTACAGTGTGTTACAGTGTGCTGTAGTGTGTTACAGTGTGCTGTAGTGTGTTACAGTGTGCTGTAGTGTGTTACAGTGTGCTATAGTGTGCTATAGTGTGTTAGTGTGTTACAGTGTGTTACAGTGTGCTATATTGTGCTATAGTGTGCTATAGTGTGCTATAGTGTGTTATAGTGTGTTAGTGTGTTACAGTGTGCTATAGTGTGTTACAGTGTGCTATAGTGTGCTATAGTGTGCTATAGTGTGCTATAGTGTGTTACAGTGTGCTGTAGTGTGTTACAGTGTGCTGTAGTGTGTTACAGTGTGCTGTAGTGTGTTACAGTGTGCTGTAGTGTGTTACAGTGTGTTACAGTGTGTTACAGTGTGTTACAGTGTGTTACAGTGTGCTATATTGTGCTATAGTGTGCTATAGTGTGCTATAGTGTGCTATAGTGTGTTAGTGTGTTACAGTGTGCTACAGTGTGCTACAGTGTGCTACAGTGTGTTACAGTGTGTTACAGTGTGTTACAGTGTGTTACAGTGTGTTAGTGTGTTACAGTGTGTTACAGTGTGCTGTAGTGTGTTACAGTGTGTTACAGTGTGCTGTAGTGTTAGTGTGTTAGTGTGTTACAGTGTGTTACAGTGTGCTATAGTGTGCTATAGTGTGCTATAGTGTGCTATAGTGTGCTGTAGTGTGTTACAGTGTGCTGTAGTGTGTTACAGTGTGTTACAGTGTGCTGTAGTGTTAGTGTGTTAGTGTGTTACAGTGTGTTACAGTGTGTTACAGTGTGCTATAGTGTGCTATAGTGTATTATAGTGTGTTATATATAATGTGTTATAGTGTGTTATAGTGTGTTATAGTGTGTTATAGTGTGTTATAGTGTGTTATAGTGTGTTACAGTGTGCTGTAGTGTGTTACAGTGTGCTGTAGTGTGTTACAGTGTGCTGTAGTGTGTTACAGTGTGCTATAGTGTGTTATAGTGTGTTATATATAGTGTGTTATAGTGTGTTATAGTGTGTTATAGTGTGTTATAGTGTGTTGTAGTGTTATAGTGTGCTGTAGTGTTATAGTGTGCTGTAGTGTGTTAGTGTGTTATAGTGTGTTATAGTGTGTGTGTGCTATAGTGTGCTATAGTGTGTTACAGTGTGCTGTAGTGTGTTAGTGTGTTAGTGTGTTACAGTGTGTTACAGTGTGTTACAGTGTGTTACAGTGTGTGTGTGCTATAGTGTGTTACAGTGTGCTGTAGTGTGTTAGTGTGTTAGTGTTACAGTGTGTTACAGTGTGTTACAGTGTGTTACAGTGTGTGTGTGCTATAGTGTGCTATAGTGTGTTACAGTGTGCTGTTTGTGTGTTACAGTGTGTTACAGTGTGTTATAGTGTGTGTGTGCTATAGTGTGCTGTAGTGTGCTGTAGTGTGCTGTAGTGTGCTGTAGTGTGCTGTAGTGTGCTGTAGTGTGTTACAGTGTGCTATAGTGTGTTACAGTGTGCTGTATTGTGTTACAGTGTGCTGTAGTGTGTTACAGTGTGCTGTAGTGTGTTATAGTGTGTTATAGTGTGTTATAGTGTGCTATAGTGTGTTACAGTGTGCTGTAGTGTGTTACAGTGTGTTACAGTGTGTTACAGTGTGTTACAGTGTGTTACAGTGTGTTACAGTGTGCTATAGTGTGCTGTAGTGTGTTGTAGTGTGCTGTAGTGTGCTGTAGTGTGCTGTAGTGTGCTGTAGTGTGTTACAGTGTGTTACAGTGTGTTACAGTGTTACAGTGTGTTACAGTGTGTTACAGTGTGTTACAGTGTGCTAGTGTGCTACAGTGTGCTACAGTGTGCTACAGTGTGCTGTAGTGTGCTGTAGTGTGTTGTAGTGTGTTACAGTGTGTTACAGTGTGTTACAGTGTGTTACAGTGTGTTACAGTGTGTTACAGTGTGTTACAGTGTGTTACAGTGTGCTGTAGTGTGTTAGTGTGCTATAGTGTGCTATAGTGTGCTATAGTGTGTTACAGTGTGCTACAGTGTGCTACAGTGTGTTATAGTGTGTTATAGTGTGCTGTAGTGTGTTACAGTGTGCTGTAGTGTGCTGTAGTGTGTTATAGTGTGTTACAGTGTGCTGTAGTGTGTTACAGTGTGTTACAGTGTGCTGTAGTGTGTTAGTGTGCTGTAGTGTGTTACAGTGTGTTACAGTGTGCTGTAGTGTGCTGTAGTGTGCTGTAGTGTACATAGTGTGTTGTAGTGTGTTGTAGTGGGTTGTAGTGGGTTGTAGTGGGTTACAGTGGGTTACAGTGCTATAGTGTGTTAGTGTGTTACAGTGTGTTATAGTGTGCTATAGTGTGTTACAGTGTGTTACAGTGTGTTACAGTGTGTTACAGTGTGCTGTAGTGTGTTAGTGTGCTATAGTGTGCTATAGTGTGCTATAGTGTGTTACAGTGTGCTACAGTGTGTTATAGTGTGCTGTAGTGTGTTACAGTGTGCTGTAGTGTGTTACAGTGTGCTGTAGTGTGTTACAGTGTGTTACAGTGTGTTACAGTGTGTTACAGTGTGTTACAGTGTGCTATAGTGTGCTATAGTGTGTTACAGTGTGTTACAGTGTGCTGTAGTGTGTTAGTGTGCTGTAGTGTGTTACAGTGTGTTACAGTGTGCTGTAGTGTGCTGTAGTGTGCTGTAGTGTACATAGTGTGTTGTAGTGTGTTGTAGTGGGTTGTAGTGGGTTGTAGTGGGTTACAGTGGGTTACAGTGCTATAGTGTGTTAGTGTGTTACAGTGTGTTATAGTGTGCTATAGTGTGTTACAGTGTGTTACAGTGTGTTACAGTGTGTTACAGTGTGTTACAGTGTGCTGTAGTGTGCTGTAGTGTGTTAGTGTGTTACAGTGTGCTGTAGTGTGTTACAGTGTGTTACAGTGTGCTGTAGTGTGTTATAGTGTGTTATAGTGTGTTATAGTGTGTTATAGTGTGTTATAGTGTGTTATAGTGTGTTATAGTGTGTTACAGTGTGCTGTAGTGTGCTGTAGTGTGTTAGTGTGTTACAGTGTGCTGTAGTGTGTTACAGTGTGTTACAGTGTGCTGTAGTGTGTTATAGTGTGTTATAGTGTGTTACAGTGTGTTACAGTGTGTTGTAGTGTGTTGTAGTGTGTTGTAGTGTGTTGTAGTGTGTTGTAGTGTGTTGTAGTGTGTTACAGTGTGCTATAGTGTGTTAGTGTGCTATAGTGTGTTACAGTGTGCTATAGTGTGTTACAGTGTGCTATAGTGTGTTACAGTGTGCTATAGTGTGTTACAGTGTGTTACAGTGTGTTACAGTGTGTTACAGTGTGTTACAGTGTGCTGTAGTGTGTTAGTGTGCTATAGTGTGCTATAGTGTGCTATAGTGTGTTACAGTGTGCTACAGTGTGCTACAGTGTGTTATAGTGTGCTGTAGTGTGTTACAGTGTGCTGTAGTGTGCTGTAGTGTGTTATAGTGTGTTACAGTGTGCTGTAGTGTGTTAGTGTGCTGTAGTGTGTTACAGTGTGTTACAGTGTGTTACAGTGTGTTACAGTGTGCTATAGTGTGCTATAGTGTGTTACAGTGTGTTACAGTGTGCTGTAGTGTGTTAGTGTGCTGTAGTGTGTTACAGTGTGTTACAGTGTGCTGTAGTGTGCTGTAGTGTGCTGTAGTGTGCTGTAGTGTGCTGTAGTGTACATAGTGTGTTGTAGTGTGTTGTAGTGTGTTGTAGTGGGTTGTAGTGGGTTGTAGTGGGTTACAGTGGGTTACAGTGCTATAGTGTGTTAGTGTGTTACAGTGTGTTACAGTGTGTTATAGTGTGTTACAGTGTGTTATAGTGTGTTACAGTGTGCTGTAGTGTGTTAGTGTGCTATAGTGTGCTGTAGTGTGTTACAGTGTGTTACAGTGTGCTGTAGTGTGTTACAGTGTGTTAGTGTGTTAGTGTGTTAGTGTGTTACAGTGTGTTACAGTGTGTTACAGTGTGTTACAGTGTGTTACAGTGTGCTATAGTGTGTTAGTGTGCTGTAGTGTGCTAGTGTGTTACAGTGTGTTACAGTGTGTTACAGTGTGTTACAGTGTGTTACAGTGTGTTATAGTGTGTTGTAGTGTGCTGTAGTGTGTTAGTGTGTTACAGTGTGCTGTAGTGTGTTACAGTGTGTTACAGTGTGCTGTAGTGTGTTATAGTGTGTTACAGTGTGCTGTAGTGTGTTACAGTGTGTTACAGTGTGCTGTAGTGTGCTGTAGTGTGTTATAGTGTGTTATAGTGTGTTATAGTGTGTTATAGTGTGTTACAGTGTGTTACAGTGTGCTGTAGTGTGTTACAGTGTGTTACAGTGTGCTGTAGTGTGCTGTAGTGTGCTGTAGTGTGTTACAGTGTGTTATAGTGTGTTACAGTGTGCTGTAGTGTGTTAGTGTGCTATAGTGTGCTGTAGTGTGTTACAGTGTGTTACAGTGTGCTGTAGTGTGTTACAGTGTGTTAGTGTGTTACAGTGTGCTATAGTGTGCTATAGTGTGTTACAGTGTGTTACAGTGTGTTACAGTGTGTTACAGTGTGCTGTAGTGTGCTGTAGTGTGTTAGTGTGTTACAGTGTGCTGTAGTGTGTTACAGTGTGTTACAGTGTGCTGTAGTGTGTTATAGTGTGTTATAGTGTGTTACAGTGTGCTGTAGTGTGTTACAGTGTGTTACAGTGTGCTGTAGTGTGTTATAGTGTGTTATAGTGTGTTATAGTGTGTTATAGTGTGTTATAGTGTGTTACAGTGTGCTGTAGTGTGCTGTAGTGTGCTGTAGTGTGTTACAGTGTGTTACAGTGTGTTACAGTGTGTTCCAGTGTCTTACAGTGTGCTGTAGTGTGCTGTAGTGTGCTACAGTGTGTTACAGTGTGTTACAGTGTGCTACAGTGTGTTACAGTGTGTTACAGTGTGCTGTAGTGTGCTGTAGTGTGCTGTAGTGTTATAGTGTGCTACAGTGTGCTACAGTGTGCTACAGTGTGCTATAGTGTGTTACAGTGTGTTACAGTGTGCTGACAGAGCCACTTGGGAACTTTCACACCGTCACAGTCTGCCATTACATCTATCAGCTTGTGACAGCAAGGAATTAGTGCCTATAATGCCTATAACTCAGAAACTACACTGACCTAACACTTCCTCATGGGCCCTTGATTGCTGTTGTAGAAAGGACATTACAGTTACATTATTTACTGTCCACTGTCACCCAAATGAGGTTTCTTCCTCATATCATCACAGGGAGTTTTTCCTTACCACCATCGCCACAGGCTTGCTCATTAGGGATAAAATAGGGATAAAAGTTTAATAATTTAATTAATTTTTTTTTCTCCTTTTTCTGTTTCTCTTCTTTTGAGACAATATCCACTGTAAAAGGTGCTATACAAATAAATTGAATTGAATTATAGTGTGTACACGCCCGTATGTTTCTCTCGTAACTCTCGTTATACATTTATTAACTCAGTTCCTTTAGACCTACTTTCACAAAAGTAAAAGGTGACCAGCTGCATCTCTGGGGCCGATTGTTACACTGTAGCACACTGGGCATGTCGTAGTGTATTGTGAGAGACATAAAAGGCTGATATTCCTTTATTAAGCATCCAGCCTTATGATTTGCACTTATTTGGGAGCATACAATATATGGTCAAAAGTTTTGGGACACCCCTCCAAATCATTGAATTCAGGGGTTGTTTTTCAGGTGTTGGGCTTGGCCCCTTAGTTACAGTGAAAGGAACTCTTAATGCTTCAGCATACCAAGACATTTTGGACAATTTCATGCTCCCAACTTTGTGGGAACAGTTTGGGGATGACCCCTTCCTGTTCCAACATGACTGCACACCAGGGCACAAAGCAAGGTACATAAAGACATGGATGAGGGAGTTTGGTGTAGAGGAACTTGACTGACCTGCACAGAGTCCTGACCTCAACCTGATAGAACACATTTGGGATGAATTAGAGTGGAGACTGCGAGCCAGGCCTTCTTGTCCAACTTCAGTGCCTGACCTCACAAATGCGCTTCTAGTGAAATGGTCAAAAATTCCCATAAACACACTCCTAAACCTTGTGGAAAGCCTTCCCAGAAGAGTTGAAGCTGTTGTAGCTACAGAGGGTGGGCCAACTCCATATTAAATCCATGTGCATGTAAAGGGAGATGTCCCAAAACATTTGGCAATATAGTGTATATCCATTGTAAATAAAATACCCATGAGGGTTTTTTGTAGGGTGATCAGTTATATGTAATACTCTTTTAAACCACATAGCCAGGTTCAGTGCAGATAAAGACACAGTTCATGTTGGATTATTTACTGCTGTCTGTCTGCAAAATATTATTATTATTATTATTATTAATAATAATAATATAATAATAATAATTCTGGTCTGTTTTAATCTCTAGGTGACTTTCATCACCACAATTCTGGTTAAATAATAAAGAAGTCTGATTAAATAGTAAACACGTCATATTGGTGATTATTGATTTGCTTTTTAAGCAAATGTTTCTTGGATAATGTTTTTTTTTTTTTTTGTCTTCATTGCTGGATTCAGCCAGAGCTCTGTTTCTCCAAAATGGCGCCTTCCTCCCCCTTATGCTGTTGTGGCTGTTGCTCTCCCCGTACCTGGCTGTGCTCACGCTCCTCAGCCTACACGTTGGTTCTTGGCTTGGTATTCGTTTCACTAGGGACCAGTCGCATCATTTTACTGAAGTTCTCTGAAAATGAAGGTAACCTCTAATTTGTCAGATTGAACAGAATTAGCTGATACAATTAACAAGGGTAGACTGTAACTTGCTTGTCAGCTTGTCAGCATTTACGATGTTATTTGTTCCCAGGTTAATATGAAGGTAGCCTGTTACCTGTTACTAATCATTTTCCTTTTTTTTTTTTGCAGAAAACAAGTATGACTTTCACCCTGCCTCTGTGAATTTAATGGCAGAGACCATTAAACTTGTCTTTTGTTTAGTCATGTCAGTGCGAGTGATTGTTCGAGGTAAGCCTTGGGTATGAGCTTTTAACAAACCTACATGCTAGTTACACAAATTTATATCTTTCTGTGCTTTGCTAATCTGAACATACGCTTGTATATTGTCTAGGAATGTTCTTTTTCTTCATAGTTTGGATTATATTGTTTACCGTATTGAATTTTCAAATTTCACATTTGTGCTTCAGTCAGATTCACTGTGAGATGTCTTCTTGGTTATGGCTTCATTATAAGTCTGATTTTGCTCAAAAGATCTGCCAATATTGTGTTTATATGGTTGATATGGATCATTAGTTTTAGCAAAATAAATTGTTCTCTATGAACTAAATGCATTCTAAAAAGCAACAGCCTTTCTTTGCAGTAGTGAGATGAATGAACTATGATGAAAAGCCTCATTGCAGATTATTAGCTGAGGAGAATGTGTTGGCAGCTCATCAGCTCTTTCCAGATTTATACATGCATAATGAAAAATCCTTTGGAATGGGTTTGTATTTACATCATGTCTGTAGCACATGTAGGGGGAAAAAATAGATTTTCACCACTGTAACCATATAATATAAACTTGTAGCCTTATTTTTATGTGGCCAGTAGTTTTCCCTAAAGTATTTTATATGTTTGTTTTGCAGAGGGTCGTTCATGTAAGGACTTGGGCTGCTCCTCTGGTTCCTCTTTTTCCAGCTGTTTAAAATGGGCTGTCCCTGCATTCCTCTATTTTCTTGACAATCTCATTATTTTTTATGTGATGACCTACCTCCAGCCTGTAAGTTGGTATAGTTTTTAATGGGACATGATTTTAGTCATAAAGACATTTCTAACAGTTCTGTAATGTGTGTTGTATTTATTTTTGTTTCTCGTGTATTTTGCTATAAAGTGAGCAGATGCATCATTCTGTTTGTTTGAACAGGCGATGGCAGTATTGTTCTCCAATGTCGTCATTCTTACAACAGCCATTCTGTTTCGGTTTGTTCTGAAGTAAGTGTTAGACATACACGATAATATAACTTCCTCTCCACATTTTTCCCTGCTGTAGTACAACGGAAGCAATTTTTGTTTGCCTGCTTTCTGAATATTGAAGCAATGGGAACACGATGTTGTCCATGTATTGTCCATATCAGTCTGAGATATGTCTTTGTCGCATTCAGCTGCCGTAATTGCATACTTCACTCTGCAGGAGGCGTTTGTCCTGGGTGCAGTGGGCCTCCCTCATCATTCTCTTCTTCTCTATCGTGGCATTGACCATGAGCACGTGCACTAACCAGCATGCCGTAAGTGTACATGGCCTGCACGCAGCGCATGTCTCTGCTCCCTCCAGCAGCTGCTCAAACTATACACTGTTGGAGATGAAAAAGCACAACCAGAATGAGACCAGCTGGGCAGAAGGACTAGCTCCCGAGCTCTGGAACAGCCAGCTTGTCCAGCGTTTACGTGGCTTCGGCCTGGGCTATGTCTTGCTGCTGCTTCAGTGCTTCACCTCTGCATTGGCCAACATCTACAATGAGAAGATTCTGAAGGATGGAGACCAGCTGGCTGAAAGTATTTTTATCCAGAACAGTCGGCTGTATGTGTTTGGTGTTGCCTTCAATGGCCTGGCATTGGTGCTGCGTGCCGACTCGCGAGCGATGCTGCTGCACTACGGCCTGTTTCACGGTCACAATGCCTATTCCGTTGCACTGACCTTCATCACAGCTGCCCTTGGTCTCTCTGTTGCCTTCATCCTTAAGTTTCGTGACAACATGTTCCATGTGCTGACGGGCCAAATCACCACTGTGCTCGTCACAGCCCTGTCATTCTTCCTCTTTAATTTCCGCCCAGAACTAGACTTCTTCCTACAGGCACCAGTTGTTTTGCTTGCCATCTTTATATACCACAGCAGCAGCCTAAAGGACCCAGAGTATGTACTGCAGCAAGAGAGGCTCAGGGTCATTAATGGAGAGGTGTTTGAGCGGCATCAAGGGGTAAGGTGTTTTTAGTTTTAGTTTGTTTTCTCTGTACCTTGGTCCCATTTTTGTGACTTTTTGTAATTTTTATTTCATTTGGTTCATTTCACATATAAGATGTACACATGTAAGAATTTATCACTGCAGCACAAATTGCTTGCATGCATTGTTCAGGAGTTTGAAGGTTTCTGTTTTGATGGACCCATTATTTCTTTTACCTCGAGGTCATTCTTATAAGAAAAAAAATTCATTTCATTTTTAAAATTATACATTTGGATTATCTTATTTCATTATTTGTGTTTTTAGAGATTATGTAGAATGTAGAGCATGTCTATAGTTATATAAAATCAGTAGTAACAGTTCAGTTGTCTATTGCCTACCTGAATACTGAGTGTAAAAATCTTGAACTTAACTAATGAAAGACCTGAAGTAAAGACCTAATAATAATAATATGCATTTTTGCCTTTTCCAGTTAGGTTTGTTTTTACAGGAAAAGGCCAGTGTAATTGATACTCTGTATGTTATGTCTTATTTTCCTGTATGCCACTGGGTTTCTTAAATCTTATGTCCTCTGATGGTTCTTAGTAGACAAGGCCATTGTATGTGATAATCCAGTTTAGGAAAAGTGGAAAGAAACCTAGGGCCATATTTTTAACAAATGTAAGGCAAACAGAATGCTAGAAATGTTTAATGACAGAATATTTTAAACAGGATCTTCCCAGTTGTATAGCCATTGCAGTGATTATGGAGCAGTGAGAAATGCATTTACTTCACATATAAATAATGTTGTATCTGCATGATTTTATGCACCACACTGCTGCTAAGTGAGTGTATATACTGTATATATTTTGGCACTCACTCTCCAATTCAACAGGAACATCTGCAACGCTACTTGGAACATTTCATTGTTAAATTCCTGAACACAATTAAGCTAGATTCCAAAATTATTTATTTCAATAAAGGTAACCTTGATATAAGAACCTGGTTAGCCACTCACTCATTTATAAAAGTTAAAGGAGGAATCGGTGTTCTTGAAGTTTTGTTTACTGTATTTTGTGCATAGGTTGTATATTCCTTAAGCATATTTATTGCGTTACTAAGTGTTTTCTGTTTTTTTTTTTTGTTTGTTGTTTGTGTTTTTTAGGATGGGGAAGAGTTGGAGCGATTAAATAAGTCTGACACAGAGGGTGATTCTGAAGAAGAGTCTTTCTGAGCCTACTTTCTTATTCCAGCCTTTACCTACTAAAGTGTTGCTGTAATTATTGCAAATGATTTGTCAATGTGCCTGTATATTTATAATGCTCATATTACTATATTTATTGACCATTTTTCAGGGACCCTGTTATATTAGTGCAAAGGTTTGATGCACTCATACTTGCAAACCCACTGTCACTCAGTGTTTCTGCTGAGAATGATCCACCTCTTAAGTATCTTGTCAGTTGTGTCTTTATTCCATTAATGAGTCGAGTGGACAGAGTGGAAACAAATGTGTACAGAAACAGATGGGCTGCAGTCAGCAGTTGTAAACATAGTGTACCACACTGTGGTATGAGTTTCTTATAAATTGGCCATAGAATATATACATAAAGAGTGGCCTAAATAAAAAATACCCATATATTAATGTGCTTTCAGTTACAGTGTCCATGGCATTGTATTTTACAGGTGATCAGTTTCAAAAGGTCTCTGGTAAGGCTGAATACAATTTCTGAAATGGCAAATAAATTCTTGATTGTAGAATTTAAAAAAATGTTCCAGAAGACTGGTAGAATGGTGTTTCTCAAATGTGTTGTGTAGTCACATTTCTGTGATCATATGTTCTCAACATTGTTGTTTTTATTAAAATGCCTTTGGGCAAACAAATTAATTGGGAACCTTTTCCTGATGTTATATAAAGACATTCTTTACTTCATTCATTGTGTTGTCCTGTGATGGACTGGCATCTCATCCAAAGTGTATACACTTCACTACATCAAGTTTTCCTGAGACAGACACTAGATTCACTGCTAGAATGACTAAGTGAAAGGCTATATGGCTTAGAATACTGTCACTGAAAAAATCTGAATAACCTTTATGTTTAGTCAATGTAGTCAATCTGACTAGCACTTGACAGGAGTAAAGGTTGGTGTATGAAAACCTTTTGCTTTTAGACTCAGCAGTCCACCTGCTAAACTAATACAAACCATCAGGGGGTTTATGTAGTAAACAGAAGGTAAACAGAAGGTATTGGACAGTCGTAACATAAAGCTATTTTTATTAACATCAGTATAAATAAGCACACAGTGTGTGTGTGTGTGTGTGTGTGTGTGTGTGTGTGTGTGTGTATATATATATATATATACACACACACACACACACACACACACATGGACAAAATTGTTGGTACCCTTCCATTAAAGAAAGAAAAACCCCACAATGGTCACTGAAATAACTTGAAACTGACAATAATAAATTAAAATTGATTGAAAATTGACTAATGAACATCAGACATTGCTTTTGATTTGTGGCATTAAGAAAAACTTTTGAAACTGGCCTGGACAAAAAAATGATGGTACCCCTAGAAAAGATTTGCGAAAATAGAAAAGAAGGAGCTTTTGAGCAAGTCACATCAGCTCATGTTCACAGACACAAAAATGAAGCAAGCAAAGAAAAAAAAACACTGTACCTACTGTGAAATGTGGAGGAGGCTTTGGTTATGTTCTATGGCTACTTTGCTGCATCTGGCACAGGGGGTTGAATCTGTGCAGGGTACAATGAAACCTCATGACTATCAAGGCATTCTGGAGCGATATGTGCTGCCCAGTGTCAGAAAGCTTGGTCTCATTCAGTCTCCAACAGGATAATGACCCCCCAAAAAAAATCTAAAAACACCCAAGAATGGCTAAGCACAAAACATTGGACTATTTCGAAGTGGTCTTCAATGAACCCTGATCTAAAACCTATTGAACATCTGTGGAAAGCTGAAACATGCAGTCTGGAGAAGGCACCCTTTAAACCTGAGACAGTTGGAGCAGCTTGCTCACAAGGAGTGGGACAAAATACCTGTCGACAGGTGCAGAAGTCTCATTGAGAGTTACAGAAATTGCTTGATTGCAGTGATTTCCACAAAAGGTTGTTAAATTATTACAATAATAGTAATAATTTACTATTATTCTGTCAGTTTCAAGTTATTTCAGTGACCATTGTGGGTTTTTCTTTCTTTAATGGGAGGATACCAACAATTTTGTCCATGTGTATATATAAACAGTGATTTACAGTGGAGTAACAAAAAAAATCCAAATCAATTTCCATTAACAGATACCAGGTTGTGACCCTGACAATGATCAGCCAGAAAATAGTACAAAACATATCAGCTTTTATCTACAAAAGATGATGTCACTGGCTGTAAAACAATATATACTCAGGCAGGGAGAGATAATAAACCTATATAAGACATAAGACAGACTTTACTTCAAATGATAAATGAAAAAAAAAAAAACAGTTAAAAATTATGGTGTGTTCTGTGACTGAACTTCAGTCCACTTCAAAATACAACCCCTTTCGGATGACTCACAAACTGACTTAGCCTCTAGTAACCATACCCTTCGTGATATCCCTCCTGATAGCCATTGTGATAACCATGGTGATAGCCATAGGAACCATACTCATCCTCAGGGCAGCGCATGCCCAGGCTCTGTTGAATGGCCATCTCCTGCCTTCGTAGCTGCATGGAGTCGATCAGGTCATAAATGTTGGCCATGGACCACATTGGTGATGGGTACCATGACTTTACATTGCCATCCTTGCCCACCAGCAACATGGAGAAATATTCGGGGCTAATCTGGAAGTAATTCCTGATGTCCCTCACTAGTGTTCCCGACAAGCCCTCACGTTCCACTGTTGCACTGCCTGTAAAAAGCAGAAATTTAAATGTGATGAGGCCAGAATCAGACATGTCCAAATACTGCTGCGGTAAGATTATACTGGTATGATACAATAAGAAACTAATGCTAACAAACAAGGCCTTAACATATCCCATAAGTCATCTGTTAAAACATAGAACCCAAGAACCCTGTAACTGTAGCATACTATAAATTCCACAGATCCCAGATAATCCCACACTATTTAAATGTTAAGCTCATTATTTAGCTAAGTAATTGTTTAACTATTCCTCGACCTACCACTGACAACATATTATACCCATGTTGACATCATTTACTGACCTGCTTGACTCAGTTTATGAGTTTGGATTCAACCCAGTCAATTAAAGTAAACAGCCAAATAAGCTAGTACTTCAGTATATACTACAACTGCACTGACCCCGCTTTGAGAATTGATGAAAGCAACAGGCCACTTCAAGGTAGTGAGATTGTGAAGAAAAAAGTAATAAATACTTCAAAACTTAAGGCAACATATAAGAAAACCATCTCTGACCACACATTTAAAAAGAAGAGTTATATTTCTAAGAGGTAATATGTATCCTCAGAGTTCATCCTTGGTCTTGTGTCTGATTTTGTGGCTACATCTAAAGTCAGTACTGCTTACTGAAACAGCTTTGATCTAAAAACATCACAGAAGCCATCCCTCAGACATGCTGAAGCAGCTTTTCAAACACACAAAAGCCTGATACTCAACATAACATCAGCTGCACAAGCACACTGAGCAGCTCTGTGGTTTTACCAATGCTGAAACCTTTCCTTGCTTTCAGGTTTGCTCTGCAAAGTAGGATTCCTGTGGGAGCCTTGTGGTCCTCACCCAGCTGGCCAGTACCGAGGCTTCAGTAGGAGAGAGTGAATCACAGAAGGAAGGTATTACAGGCTTTACAGCAAAAGCCTACCTGCTGTTCTTAAGGTACATCTGAGCAAAGCTGCCCATGTCAACACCCACATGCTAAGAAGCCTGAAGCTGAACACCTGGTTGCCAACTTAGACACATGTTTGTTTGTACTTATAGCCTATTATCATACAGCCCTGTTTAGTACACAGAGGAGTCATTAATCTGTAGCCTGTTTAGACAGTAGTAAACGATTGGAACATTTATAAGACAGCACAACATCAACACATTCAGTATGTGTTTGGATAAAGTCTTTATAAGAATACATGTTCTGTAAAAAAAAAAGAAGAAGAAGAAAAAAAGAAAAGAAGAGAAAAAAGAAAAGAAAAAGAAAAAATGTAATCCTTACCATTAATGGGGTAGAGCTCTAACACTCCACCCATGTCTACCATGTCAGTGCCCAGCAGCTTTAAAACAGAAATATGACGAAGCCCTGCAAACAATCAAACATGCAATTTTATTAGACATTATATTAACTAAACTGGCACACTGTTCAGGTTGTCCTCTGACTTGTGCCTTGATTCCCCTCTGATAGGCTCCATGCTCCCCATAATATTAACCAAATCAATAGCCAGAAATATGTAATTTCCTTTAGCATTCAGTCCTTTTCCATTTAGCTTTCCTTATGGTTCCTATTAGAAGTGATCCTAGTCTTGGTATTTATACTACCAGTCAAACTGTCTCTCTCTCTCTCTCTCTCTCCAAACTTTTTTTTTATCTAATACTGAAGAAAGAGAAGTGTTAAATGCAACTAGAATTATTTAGAAATGATACAGTGCATGCATCATTATTCCCTATTAAGCTTTGCACACTCTTGCCATGAGGGAGCTTCAGCCAGCAGGCTTTCCTTAATGTGCTGTTCCTAAATGTGCTAAGCATTTGGCTTCTTAGCAAAAGTTTAAAAAAAATTACTGGTAAACATTTGGGAAAATTGCATTACAAACACTTTTCAAATATAAGCATTTACTACACTGTCTTTAAGATAATAAAAACTAAATATTCAATTCACTTTGTCTAAAACTTTGACTAGTAGTTTATATCAGCTTGTAAAATCCAGGAGTATTGAAACCAAAAGCAACTGACATTCTGAAACAGCTTTTTGTGTACAATATCAACAGTAATGGTCCTGCCAATACTAATATCTAAAAATCCCAAGGTTCCACAAATTAGAATTAAAATAACTTGGTGACAAATAGATGGTTTTAACCTTCCATGACTGATTTACAGAAATCAAAGCTTTCTTTTCTTCCAGGTATGTGCAGTTATTCTATGAGCTCAGTTGCACGACTACTATAAGTCGATTTATTAGTAAAACAGACTTACCCAGGTTGCATGCCTGACTGGACAGAGCATAGAGCTGCTGCTGATAGGCCCACTCTTCATCATTGGGAGCTGATATCACAAAAAGTCTGCGTCTCCACCGGAACCTGATATCACACAGATAAAAAATGTAACCAGGATGACTAGACCACTCAGGGATCATTAGCACAGGAATGAAATGCTATAATTAATCTGAATGGCAAAGGTTTCCCATATAATTATGCAATTCACTTATATAACAATGAATATTGGACTTTTTTCCCCTTGCATGCAAAGACTATCACACAAATCAAAAACAAAATCTAAGAATACAAAATAAGTGAAATAATAAATAAAAGTGCTTTGAGAGAAACAAATTGCCTTTTTGGACAGATAGGCTAGATTTAGACAAGTACAGAGTGAAATATGTGTCTAAATGAAGCTATGTTCAATTATAATTTGGACATCACCACATGATCTGCTGTACCTAGACAGGAAGTTTTCCAATGATCGTGGCTTGTCTTCTTTTTTACATGTCACCCCATCCCGCTTTTGTTGCTCCATTTCTCTGATGCGAGATGAGAATGTATCAATGTAGCCAAATACTGCCTTCATGGCAATTGGGACCTCATAAAATTGCTGCAACAACATGACAACAGAGAACATAGAAAGGAGCTTTTAATAATCTTAAAAGTAAGAGTAACATTTCACATGAATTCTTAAGATTTTACTCTGAACCACAATAAATAGACAATTCAAGCAGAACCCAGATTCAAATGAACAAAATGAACTATTTCTTGCCATCTTGTGCTTTTGGCAACAACTTTTGTGTATGTGTAAATAAACCAGATTAAGCTCTATGGAAAACACTGCATCATTGAGGGCAAGTTCAGGGTGTCTTGATTAGCCACAGCTCAGTGTAGGTTTTACACGGAGTAAGACTCTTACTCCACATGCCCCTAGCCGTCTGCCTACACACTGGCCTCTTTGTTTATACCAGCTGTCTGCAAGCAGGGCCCTGGTTTTACCCTGAACACAAAAACATGCTACTGAAAACTACTGAGGATAAAAGCCCTACTGCTGTCAAAATGTAACAAGATGTAAACATGATGCATTACATAGGAGAGAATATGGTATATCCTATTACAGCATTACGGGTAATGGTTTAGTCACGTCTATGTGCAATAAAGAGCTCAGTAAAGTGCTTCCCGCCTGTTGAAAGTTAAATTCAAAAGCAGTTTCAGCTGATTTTATCTGCCAGTTATAAACTGTACAGAAATACCAGACTTTATATAGATACTTGTAGTGCTACTGTTCTCAGTTACTGCAATGCGCTTGTGTGAAAAACATATTCAGTCAGCCTAAAAAATCTGGAATACCTAAAAAAGGGCATCACTGTACCTTCCATTTCATATCCATGTCAGTAAGCACCATATAGAAATCATTATAGGTCATTCGGAACCCTTTCCTCAGATCTGTGATGAGCTCCTGGTTCACCAGATCCTCCTGCCGCAGGCCCTTCATAGGTTTGTCATTTTCTGAAAATAGATCAAATTCATCCCCTGGTCAGCTAAACAGAAAAAGTATAGCAGGCAAGATTTTAGATGACAGTTTTACTGTGCCAGGTTTAGATTTGACTGTCCAATCCAAACAAATAATATGTGTTATTAATAACAGGCAAGAGCAAGTAGCTGCTGGGTTTAGTTATGAAATCCAGTGATCACTGATTTTTTTTGTCTACATGGAAAATCACAAACCATGTGATACCTATGAAGTAATCAGCTATTTATGCCGGACAAACAGGTTCCTTGTGTCCAGTATGAGACAGATAAAAACTAAACCACGCATGTGAAAGGCCCCTTCCACCCACTGGAGACATGCAGGGAGACAGCCAAACCCAAAGGTTTGTTTTTCCTACCTCAAAAGTCAAAGTATGTCTCATAGATATCCAGTAGACATTCCTTATTCAGAAGACAACATCTGAGCAGAAGGCTCTGTAATGTCAGCAATTTGATGAGGAACTGATGAGGAACAATGACAAACTGCTGCACATAAGCATAACATTTCTCTGCAGTGTAGTGTATCTGACTACTTAAATGAAAATGCCATACACTACTGGGAAATTTCTATAGATTTAAAACAGTTAATAAATAAACCAGCCTTTTAAGAGAAATACATCATAGCCACTTGAGCAAGAAAATGAAAGACTACATTTTGATGCATGTAGCCAATTATAAGGGCAACTGTAGTTGTACAGCAGTGCAGAGACCCACAGTAAGAGACCTTTAATTGTGGTTCTTGAACCACAGCCCATTCAGTCAGACGCACTTCCTTTCAGTCCTGTCTGTGATGTATTGGGACCAGTCACAGTTTGCTGGCAAACTATGACACCATATGTTACAAAGTTCCAAAAAATACACTATGCTGAAACTCAGATCAGCACTAAAGAAACCCACGGAGATTCAGACTCAGATTTACCACTGAAAGAAAACATACTAAGATGCATAATCAGTACTGATGGAACCCAGCATATTCAGAGAGATTTGCTACTAAAGTAGCCAAATACATTGAGAAAAAGTGAGTTTATCTCGACAGTTTCAACCCAGCATTTCATTCTCACTTTCCGCCCATCTGTATAACGTTAAGAATCAGCAAACTGGTGACTAAGTGGAAAGAAATGTAAATGGTCACTGACTCATACAAAGACAAAAACGAGTGTCATCTTTGGACACATTTTGGAATTTCTGCTTACTGACTTATAATTTCCACAGTATGCCATATTATTTTAGCTGTTCTTTAATCTTGTAAACAGTAAAAGTGTATAGCCAAGTGAACCAAGTTAGGCATTGCTCCCATAACCATATGGGATGCCTGGGTTACTGATCAGAAGGTTGGGCCTTTAAGACTCTTAACCCTCTCTGCTCCAGGGGTGCTATTTCATGGCTGACCCTGCACTCTGACCCCAGCTTCCTAAGAAGCTGGGATATGTGATTAAATGTATTTCACTACATTATTCTGTATGTCAGATATTTAAAAATATTAATAATAAAGCCTTTAACATGCTCTTATCTATTTATCAATAATAAAAAATGGATTATTAGTAGAATGTGTTAACTGGCTTTTCATTTTCTGTAGGCATTCCATTGCACTTGCCATATTTTATTGCCTCCTTAAGAACTTCTCTGCCAAGAACTGACTCGTTCTTGTTCATGATGAGCTCAAACTCTCCATTTTTCCTGTCTCTGGATCAGCAGGCAGTGTGCTGACATGAGGTCATTGCCTGGAAAAGCACTGCTTTTACTCAGAACCAAAGGCTAAATGTCAGATTAAAGGGCCTTTTCTCATCATTCTAAACCTCTTAATCAGCAACACAAAGAGCCTCTGAAATGTTCCTCATTGAACTGGTCAGACATAAGGCATTTTCCCTTGTAGAGCCCAACATGATAGTATCATGGATAGAAACTGTTCAACTGGCATTTCCACCTGGACACAATTAGGCACTGAAGGCTCACAAACTGCTCCCAGAACAGCTTCCTGTCTATAGTTAAACATCCTTACTCACTACAGCAGATGTGGTGGATTTACATTCATTTCAAATGTGACATTGTTAATTTATGAGACTTCATATACAACGTTTCATGCAAATATTTTAAAATTTGTATATGGTTCCAAAATCTCTGTCAACCAAATGCTTCATATGTACTAACTACACATCACATGCTCTGTCCATAGATACCATAGACTCCATAGATTCTTGTTGTTACTCTAGGTTTTTGTAGGTACTTACTAAACCCGGCAAGAAAAAAAAAACTGTAACCTTTAAAACAAGTTCACTCTGGCACAGTAAAAACAAAGCTGCAATTACAAACTGAAGACCAGTTAAAAGCTTAGAGAACAGGAAGCTATTGCTGTATTTTGTAAATATTAGTGACATTTGCTAGCTGGCAGGCATGGCTCAGTTTTACAATATTACAGGAATAGAAAGATTGAAACGAGATAATTGTAAGTTGCTCTGCATCTGCTAAATGCCAGAAAAATAAACATAAATGGTGAAATGGGAATATGGACAATCTCTTTAAGAGTCTCGAATAAAAAGGAGGTTATGTTATTTCATGTCATGTTATGTGTCTATATTATTTCCTTTCCCACAAGAAAACAAGGTACAGAAAGGAATAATGCCAAGATGTTAAGATGTTTATAGTACTCTGAAAGAGACCCCTAGTCATTTAAAAATATATAAAAGATCGTTTTTCAACTGCACAAAATCCAGAGGAATTTTTGGCTCACCAAGCTGGTAATGATCAATTTTCATGGTGCTGTTGGTCAAAGTGCCAAATATGGCGATGATAGAGATCTTCCTGATAGCCATTTCACACACATGTTCTAGGTATTCATCCCTCTGCTGCACATACATGCTGTCCTCCTCTGATGGAGCAGTAATGAGCTAGAATAAAAATATGTGTAATAATACACATATTATATCACAGACAAATATGTGTATTATTACACACAACAAAGACAGACATTAGACAGATCTGTTAATGGTGAGCCATTGATTTATGTGCGGGACAAAAGTGTGCTATTTATACTTAAAATGAATTAACTGTAACTTCACTTACAATTAACCGTCTTCTGTTTTCAAAATATTCCAAGAATGTTGCAAGAGCTCCCTTTGTAGGAGGTGCTGGTTTCTTTGTAGGATTCTGGTACTCCTCATTTTCTTTTTCAATTTTCATATTTTTTCCAGTCCTTTCTTCCTTTTCTTTCCTCCCCGATTTTTCTTCATCTTCCTTCCCTTTCCTACCTGGCTTGTCCTTCTTTGGCGGCTTGTCTGATTTATCTTTTTTCTTCTTTTTCTTGTTCAGCTTGTCCTTATCTTTCTTGATAGGAACACCAACAACTGTTTTTTCCACTGGGTAAGTGTCTGTAGGTTTGCCAACATCATACTTGTCTTCATATGCATTACTCAGACCACCATCTCCATTTTTTTTCTTAGTTGGCTTAGATTTGTTTGGCTTGTGCTGACTTGGCAGGATACCAGGTTGTTTACGAGTGTAGTCCTTTCGGTCAGTACGATTGTCTCCATTTTTTGCAGTGTAGGCTTTAGTATAGAAGTAAGAGGGGGTGGTTGGATGAATTATGTTTTTCTTAGGCTTGCCTCTGTTATCATAATGGTAAGTCTTGGTCTTGGATTTGGAGTCCCGTTGTTGGGTTGTTTGAGCTTTTGTTGGCTTCTGGGTGATGGTGGTGGCCTGCGTGGAAGTAGTGGTAAAGCGGATGGTTGTTGTAGGACGAGTGGTAGGGGGACGGGTGGTGGTAGTTGTTGTGGTAGTAGTAGGTCTTGTAGTAGTAGTAGTAGAAGTTGTAGTAGTAGTAGTAGTAGATGTGGGGGTGACCTGCTTGGGTCTTCTGGTGGGTTCCTCTTTTCTTTCTGGTCTTCTCACAATGGGTGGGTTCACCTGAGTTCCAGTGCTAGGGATGCCCTCAACCACCTGACCCTCCTCCCCTGCCTCCCTGCACTTTTGCACAAAGCCCTTCTGTCTTGCCTTCTCCATCTTTCGCATAGGTGACTGGTCTATGACCTCATACATGGCCTCCAGCCTCACTGGGTATGGGTAGCGTTCCTCCACCTGCAGTGTCTTTTTCAAAAGCACCATACCAAACTTCCCTTTTTCTAACTTGAGGAAGTTCATGAGTCGTGGGATGAGTGCTGTATCAAGGGGCTCTTCCATCACTTTGCCTACATTGGTAATGCGTCTAACTTTCCCACCCATCTCGCCCTCCTGGTGAAAGATCACAATCTGGTGCACATGTCGTTCAGCCAGCTCACAGTACACATCTGGCTTGAGAAGGCTCATCATTAGCCTGTAATAGCCATCTGATTCATGAGGGGCTGAGATTACCAATAGACGATTCTTGCCTGCAAACGTGGCGAGCAGATTTGGGGATCCAGCAGAGTTTGGCAAACGGGACAGGGCAGCCCTTGCTCCAGGAACACCACCATCTCTCTGGAGGTTTTCCAACCCACTCTGTATGCCTCTTGTCCGACTCATCACCCTTCTGTTTTGATTAATGCTTGCATCATCGTTTTGCATTGCTTCCAGGTTTTCATTAACTTCTGGTCGAGCTGTACCGAAAAGAGAGCTCCGTCTTGACAAAGAGGATGACATACGCCGTGACTTGTTGAGTCTCAGATCAGCTCGTTTACCATCAGCTGTTCTACAGTCTGACTCAAACACTGCTAAGGTCAGGCAATACACAAAAATGACCCTCCACATGGCTTCCACCCTCATGTTTATAATTCTGTAAAAAGACAGCTGAAAGAAATCAACAAAGTGTCACAAGACAGACAGTAGACTAATGTAGCCGCATGCTGATGACTTGTACCCAAGGTCGAATACTTTCAAAACTTCAGTCAGCTCAGGTGTTATGCAAACCTCAACAAATCTAATTTATCCAACTCGAGTACTCCAGTCAGATTTCAGGATACAGGTTACCAGTAAAGACGTTCGGTAATTCAGTCTACATTAGACCACGACTTGTTTTAAGGCGCAGTAAGCAAGTTCAGTGCGATATCAAAGCGCTCCTTCGTTTGGAGAGCATTTCTCCGTAAATTCAGTTCATTCATTTGTAGCAGCGCCTATGAGTCTCGCAATCGCCACATCGGAACATCTTACTTCTGTATCGAGATGCCATTCAATTCCGTCGGACATTTAAACCTCCATCCCACGGAACTGCTTCAGTCTGCTGTCTGCACTCAGTGCGAAGTTGTCCTGAAACTCAGCAAACGTATTCCTGGCTCAGATTGAGGAACAGCAGCGCCCGATCACTTCAGAAAAAATGAATGGAAATTACACAGGGTAAGAAAGCCTTTATCCCTGGAAGTTATCCCAGACATGCCAACAAATCACCTCAGTCTCCGACTCTGCTGTGAAAAGGACCAACCCCTGGAGCGCTGGGTTGCCAAATCATAGGACATAAACCCGGCTCGGCCCTGAAATTCAATATCTGCTTTTACACGAGGCTACACGTGTAGAAAATACCGATGAATATTTTTGCTAGGATTGTTGATGACAGATAAGCAGCACCAAATAAATCAAACAAACAGCGCAAAAGGCAGATCTTCCTTGGAATGTAATTTGAGACATTAACAGCAGCTGAAATATTGCGTGGTGATTACCTCATGTTTTCTGAACTTTGGCAACCCACATAACTCTGTAAGCGACTCTAGATCCTTATGTCTGGAATGGGGTCACACTTCATCAAAATAAAGACTAATTAATACACTGATTTTTGGGTTTTATCATAGTTTTGGCAGGGATATAAGGAACTACAGGATAAAATATGATTTAAAATCAAAACGAACAAGCAAAACAAAGTTTATACTGAAAGTAAATGTAATTAAAATAACAACAACTTAATTATTAGGGACAAATGAACTAAATGTATACATTTATTCCAGTTGTTCAGTTGGGGTTTTTTTTAAGTAAAGTAGAAGTAGGAGCAGACTCAGAACCTCTTAGCCCATTACCAGGTAATGATAAAAAACAACACTAGAACACCAAACACCAAAGTGAATATCAACGAGACAGAGTGATGTCCCAAGCTGAACTTTGACATACGGCCTTTATGGTGAGCAGGTGGGTTTCATCTTTCTACAATCTGGCCCTCATGAAAGGCTCCTAAAAGGGAGCAACCCAACCATCATTTGTGTTTACTATTGTCTGCCAACATACAGGTAGCCAAATGCAAGTAAACAATCAAACGAGCATTTCCCAGTGCTTTTCTTCCAATATTTGTGCCTTTCGCTCACCTGATGTTTTGAATTTAGCCATTTCATGCATGCTCTAATCTGTGCAGCACATGTGCATTTAAAAGGTTCCATAATCCATGACCCACTGTCAAGCCACATCCTCTCATATGTGGCCCATCTCACTAAATGTCAGTCTTTAATGAAAATCCTCTGTGTGGATAGTAACAATAGAGCTTTGCACCATATGACCAATATCATGTGTTGTTTTGCAAGTCTCTATTAATCTCTAAAGCTTTAACTGCAAGTTTTCTACAGAATTGCACACATTTCATTTATGAAGCCTTTAACTGAACAGAAGGCATGAAAACAAATGCAAATGAATCCAAGTTATTCAGAGTGAATACTGGCATTGTCCAGTTCATATATACACACTGCCTATAATTATCACATCTATCTACAACAAGTACTTTAACTCACAGTGGAATTCATATGTAATGGTTAGAGCACTGTATTACAGTTTCAGGTGATTAGTGCTCTGGCGATTAAACATTTGGTTAGACTGAACATTTAGTAATCACAGATTGTGAAATCATGCTGACAAAAGTGGACAGTAATCTTTTACCATCTGTATATACAGGCATGCAGGGTGTTGACTTCCCTATTACCTCTTATATAAACAATGTGCTTATTTTACGCTACATGAAGCAAAAAAAATTACACCAATGCAGACAGAGCTGAGGGTTATATGTGGCCCAAATACAGTCCACACCCACAGAGAGAAAAAAGAAACATCTCATAACAACCTCTTAGTTTCGAAGATTATTTAGCCATGGTGAGCAAGAAACCTTTCGTATTAATTACACAGTCCATATGTTTCTGAATTTGTAATTTAGAGATCAAACTGACAAACTGCAATCAGAAACAATGTCCAGAAAAAATGTGCAGGATCTTCATCACAAGAAAGACTAATTTATTTTCCATTTGTGGGGGAAAAATTTCAGTTATACTGCAACTGTTAACATAACTGTAATGCATCCAGCTTAAAAGGTTCACACAAGCACCAAGTGTTTGCCAGAAAAGTTTTGCTTTTTGCCTGTTGATTTAGCATGTTTTTTTTCCACAGACACAGACAACACCCAGGGATGAAACAGAGCTCTTTCAAACTAATACACAGCTGCTCTTGTTTCCAGATTGAGATCATATTCTGGTATCGTAACTTGGAAAAATGTGAATAAATACATTAGAAAAATGAAAGCAATAAATTAAGAGTCTAAATGAACAGAATCAAAATGTCTGACCAATATTTAAAAATATCCCCACCACTGTTTGTAAAACTTGACAAAAAATGACAACATTTTTCAAACTGGCCTCTTTTCTTGTGCTGTTTTCCATACTGCTCATATGTTAGTATTTTTGTAGTGAAGTAACGATTAACAGTGTGATTCTAGGGATGCAGATGGTAGTGCAACTAATCAGTCGATTGTATCATGGTGATACATGAGAAAATGCCCTTACCCCTCTAAAGTAAGGTAAAGTAAGGGCATTTGAATAGCACTAACACTGACTAACACTAGCAAAAACGCTTAATCCCTCAAATATAAAGTGCACAGCATGAACAAGCATGAGGAAGTATAATTTCTGTCATTTTAAATAGCTTTTTAATAAATTAACCTACTACCTAGGTTTAAAAAATATATTTGTAAAACTGCAACAAATACATACTGTCACTGAACTAACTGATTTTGTCATCAGTCATTCTTGAGTGTGCAAAGCAAAAGCGGTATGTTAAATTAGATGACCACATGATCCAAACAGAAAGTTTAAATATGTGGGTACCAAACAACATAGGTAGTAGATTCATGATGCACAAAGACCCTACATTGGTACACAAAAACTGAAGGTGACGACCTGTCAGATCTGTCACTGTATAATTTGGGGAGGATCAGCATCTAAATATGGACTTGTTCTAGTTCTATGATGTATGGTAGTATTTAATAAAAAATAAATAAGTCATAACACATTTTTATCTATGGGGAGAGTTCACAGTGGTGATGTTTCAAAGATAGATGCAGGGAAAGATCTCCACATTCCATGGTTGCCAGATGTTTCCTGAGTTAAGGTGTCAGGGATTGTTTTCAAGTGTCCACCACATTTAAAGATGAGCACTTGCTTTTTGGATTATCATGAGATCATACTTGGAAAAAGAATAGAAGGTAATTTGGGGACTTCCTTGGCTGGCTCTTGTTTCACAAAATTCATCACTTTTTCCACTTAAAAAGGATCTGTTACTGGGAGAAGATAATGAGCAATGTCAGACACTGATTGTTATGTAGTATATATATATATAAAAGGCTCTTTGAAACAAATATCACTTTCCTGAAGACTCTTGATAGTTTTTTTCTCGTGGCAGTAAAGAAATCTATTTTTGCTTTAATAACTGTAGCTCAAAAACTTAATATTCCTAACCATATTATTAGATTATTTTCTCTCTTAAATTAGCTTTCCTGCAAAGAGTGTTGGATGCTACCATTTATATATCTGATTTTTAAGGCATACAGTGTGCGCGTGTAGTGTTTGAATAAGGAATTCCGCATTCAGGCATTAAAACAACATTCCCTTTGAAGCTCCAGAGAGCACTAACCAGTACCGCCCACGCCTTACCCCCACATACCCACCTCTCTCACACTTTCCACATCCTGTCTGACGCACACATACAATCCTACCTCAGCATGTTATAAAAACAGTTAACTTTAGTTATAAATTTTTATGACCTCTGTTTAGCTTTTGATTTGTATACCCTCTTTTTTATATATAGGTCCCTTTTCAATGGTGAATTGGTTATTCAATTACATCAAGTACTTAACACAATGTCTTGAATGTGTTTATGCTCCAATATCCATTGGGGATATTTTCTGCTGGTTATTATGTTGTAATGTAATTTATTTAATTAGATCAGGTTGTATTTTATATTGATGTAACTTTGATTGAAATAGCAGTGTGATAACTATCATTACATACAGATTTGTGTCAAATTAAAAGAAAATGGCTGATTCAGTTATGCTTGTAACCTCTGAGTGAAAAGTAACTGCAAACAACACAAAATCCTTTGGAAGTACACTACAGTTCCAGTACAGTTCTAGATATCTGTAAACTATATGCCAATGTACATTGTTCTTGTGGCTTGTTGTGGCCCAAAACCTTACTAAATTTATTTAGTTAGTTTTTCCTTTTATTTGGCACTAGTCTGCATGCCTTCTACATCAAAACAGAACATTTTTTCATTCATTCATTCATTCATTCATTCATTCATTCATTCATTGCTTCATTCATTCATTCATTCATTCATTCGTCTGTATGGCAGCAACTCTTACACTGCACCATTGTGCCACCCTCAAAACAGACCTCTTCTGACACATCCAGTATGGGAACACACTATTTGATTGGATTGAAAGCTCGGTCTAGAGGTTTAGATTTCTCTTGAGAAATAAACAGTCACACACATGCAAGGGTGGTAGCATTGATTGTTTGAAGAGTCCTAGGAATTGCAGCAGTGGTTTTCCATAATAGGGTACACAGCAGACAGACAGATGTGAACATGATAAATAATGTCTCAAGACAATGCTGAGGATAATAAATAGCACTTAATTTTGTAGCAGTAAAAACATGCAGTATTTTTCTTTTCATGTGAAAAAAAAAACATGAACACCTATGAAGCTATAAAAACAGTGTTGGGTTTGTGACAAAAGCATTTCTTCACACTGTGTTTAAGGAAATGCCGTAATTTACTTATGATGCTGATGTCATTAGATTTAATTTCTTTTGTTGACTCTTATTAAGCCAAGCCAGTGTTTCTGGCATATTACTTTTAGCATCCTAACATTGCTTTGTATTACACCTTGTTTTTTTTAAAGAATTACATTTAGACTGATCATACCACCATGTTCTTAGAGTTCAACAAAACAGTATTGTTCTAAGACAAACATGCCAAGCTAAATGCTCAATTAAACCTATTTAAAATCAACACTTCTCTGAAAATCTGGCCATGGTTAAACTCTTTCCCAAATATCCTCAAAATCAGATGCAGCACTGCCAAGTCTGTTCTTGGAGTCCTTCCATTTCATTCCACTGAAATGTCACACACTGCTATTTCCCACGTTCATGTGTGTGTAGCATCTGTGAGTGAATAACTTGTGTAATACAGTTACTCACTTATTCTGGACTTCAGCCATGCAAAGTGGGCATTATTCTCTTGGCTTTGGCAGTCATAATGGTAGAAAGTGCTGTAATTTACTTTAGAGGTTATGATTACGGTTTGCACTTTGAAAAGTCAGACTTTTTACTAATGCAGAGACCCATGGTCTCCTTAATCTGATTATACATACAATGTTTATAGGGATTATAAGCAGACCAAGTCCTGATATCACTCCCTGCATGTGAACAAACACACACATGTTTTTCAAATAATAACAAGCTGAATATTTGACCATATATAGCCACAGTAAATAAAACTGCTATACATAGAATAAAAAAGCAGCAAACATTTGAGGACTCTGTTTTTACTATTATAAGTTTAGACATGCATATGCCAAAAAAAACTACTTTTCTAGAGCCAGTACTGTTTCTAGGTAGCAAGAAGCATATGGTCACTTTTTGGACAAAAAGCATCAACATGTGAATGTTTGGACAGAAAGCATCATCATGTACATGTAACATGCAGGTACTATAATGTATTTAATTTCCTTGCTTTGGGTGTAGTAGTTCATTAATAGTTCATAAAACTGGTTCATTAAGCAGACATCTGTAACGGAAGGACAGCAACGACAAAGGGGCAATTCAGTCAACTCACTTATTTAAAAAATCTTTTCCATTACCCAACCACTTCATATGTACACAGTTTTTCCTTACCCTGAATGTAGTCGATCAGCCAAGACATGCTGGGTGTCTAAAATGTGCCTAATTAATTTTGCAGCAGAGATGTAAAGCTAATAGAAAAAAAAGTAATGGAAGTATATTTGAATCTTCAAATGTTTCATCAAAATCAACCATTTGCCAAATAAAACCATCTGCACATTTACACTAAAATACAAGTGCATGTTTAAAACAAAAGCAGTAATTAAATCATACATATAATGTCATGGACTGCTGGACAGTTCCCTGCCTGAAAACCAGAGGGCGGTCTGACAGGGCTTCTTTATGTTCCATATACTTTGTTTATGCTGTGTTGGCACGTGTGCTTGCCCCAACCGATCCTTCCTTCTATTGTGTTGAGTTTTTTCCCCCAGTGTTTCCCGTGTATGTGTCGGTTTGTTTTAAAAAATAAAATAAATTATCCCGCTGACTGCTATCCCTGCACTTTTGGTCTGATCCTGCCTTGTGGAGGCCACCGTTACGTGACAGAAAGACTCAGCCATATACAGACCCAGCTTGATAGCTTTGGGCTGGCACATGAAGCCTTCGGAGCAGGTTTTTGGGTCCGTTTATTTCCAGCCTTCAAGGACCGGCTTTTTCCTTTCTGGATTTTTTTTCTTCTTCTTCAGTTCTGGTGAGCATTGCTCCGCATCTGTTCCTATGGGGGACGTTGCCCCGCTTCCTGTTTCTGCAGAGGATGTCACGTCACTACAGGCCCCCGGAGGATGTTGTTACCCTGATTTGCTTCTCCTGTCTTTCTCTCCTGTGATTGGTGGCTTCTCTCTGCTTCTGTCTCTGTGGAGGACGTCGCTCTGCTTATTGGTTTCCGCAGAAGGCGCCGCCTCGCTTCTGTACCAGTGGAGGATGTCGTGGACCTGGTTTCTCTTCTCTTTCAGCCTTTTGTGGACCTTTCTGCTCCTGTGGGGACACAGCCCAGTTTTGAGCACTCAGCAGAGGATGGCCCCCTGGCTGGGCTGAGGTCATCGCTCAGCCTTTTCGGCTCGGTTTTGGACTCCTCCGGGCCTTGTGCTTGGCTGAGGACGTTGCTTGGGACCCACTGGCTGAGCCATCGTGTTCCTCGCTCCCCCCATGTGCCTCACCGTGCTCCTCACTCCCCCCATGTGCCTCACCGTGCTCCCCCCTCAATCCTCGCTGTGGCTCTCACTTTCCCCTTGGACCTTGCTGAGATCCTCGCTCCTCCCTGGTCATAGCTGGGATCACGCCCCTTCCAGGCTTTTGGACACCAAAGGGCAGTCTGATAGGGTTTCTTTATGTTCCATGTGCTTTGGTTTATGTTGTGTTTGCACGTGTGCTTGCCCCACCCGATCCTTCCTCCCTTTCCTGCCTCTACACACCTGTTTCTTATGTTTCTATGATTACCTTCCATATTTATACATGTTCTGTTGGGTTTGTTTTTCGCTGAGACCTTGTCGTTATTGTGTGCTTCTTCTGTTCTCTGGATTTTGTTTTGTGTTGAGTTTTTCCCCCAGTGTTTCCCGTGTATCTGTCTGTTTATTTTAAAAAATAAAGTAAAGGTGTCCCCAGGTCTATTTTGGTGTCCTTAAGGTGTCCACAGGTCTATTTAGGTGCCCTTAAGGTATCCACAGGTCTATTTTGTTGTCCTTAAGGTGTCTACAGGTTTATTTTAGTGTCCTTAAAGTATCCACAGGTCTATTTTCATGTAGTTAAGGTGTCCTTAAGGTGTCCACAGGTCTATTTTCGTGTAGTTAAGGTGTCCTTAAGGTGTCCCCAGGTTTATTTCAGTGTCCTTAAGGTGTCCATAGGTCAATTTTCGTGTCCTTAAGGTGTCCCCAGGTCTATTTTGGTGTCCTTAAAGTGTCCCCAGGTTTACCTTGGTGTCCTTAAGGTGTAACTAGTTTTATTTTGTTGTCCTTAAGGTGTCCTCAGGTCTAATATGGTGCCCTTAAGGTTTCCCTAGTTCTATCTGGTGTCCTTAAGGGTCCCCAGGTTTATTATACTGTCCTTACGGTGTCCTCAGGTCAATTTTAGTGTCCTTAAGGTGTCCTTAAAGTGTCACCAGGTCTAGTTTGGTGTCTTTAGGGTGTCCTCAGTTTTATTTTGGTGTCCTTGAGGTGTCCCCAGGTTTATTTTGGTGTCCTTAAGGGTCCCCAGGTTTATTATGGTATCCTTAGGGTGTCCACAGGTCTATTTAGGTGTCCTTAAGGTGTCCACAGGTCTATTTAGGTGTCCTTAAGGGTCCCCAGGTTTATTTTGGTGTCCTTAAGGTGTCCACAGGTCTATTTTTGTGTAGTTAAGGTGTCCTTATGGTGTTCCCAGGTTTACTTTGGTGTCCTTACGGTGTATCCAGTTTTATTTTGTTGTCCTTAAGGTGTCCCCAGGTCTAATTTGGTGCCCTTAAGGTTTCCCTAGTTCTATCTGGTGTTCTTAAGGATCCTCAGGTTTATTTTACTGTCCTTAAGATGTCCTCAGGTCTATTTTAGTGTCTTTAAGGTGTCACCAGGTCTAGTTTGGTGTCTTTAAGGTGTTCCAAGTTTTATTTTGGTGCCCTTGAGGTGTCCCCAGGTTTATTTTGGTGTCATTAATGTGTCCCCAGGTCTGTTTATGTGTCCATAGTCTATTTTGTTGTCTTTAAGGTGTCCCCAGTTTTATTTTGGTGTCTTTAAGGAGGCCTCAAGGTTTCTCCAGGTCTATTTTGGTGTCCTTACAGTGTCCACATGTCTATTTTGTGGTCCTTAAGGTGTCCCCAGTTTTATTTTGGTGTACTTAAGGTGTCCTTAAGGTGTCCCGACGTCTATTTTGGTGTCCTTTAGGTGTCCCCAGGTCTATTATGGTGTCCTTAAGGTGTCCCCGGGTTTATTTTGGTGTCCTGAAATTGTCTCTAGTTTTATTTTGGTGTCCTTAAGGTGTCCCCAGGTCTTATTTGGTGTACTTAAGGTGTCCTTCAGGTGTCCCCAGTTGTATTTGGTGTCCTTAAGATGTCCTTTAAGGTGTCCCCAGGTTTGTTTTGGTGTCTTTAAGGTGTCCCCATGTCTAATTTGGTGTCCTTAACAGTTCCCATGTTTATTTTGGTGTCCTTAAGGTGTCTCCAGTTTTAGTTTGGTGTCCTTAAGGTGTCCCCAGGTCTATCTTGGTATTTTTAGGGGTCCCCAGGTCTAATTTGGTGCCCTTAAGGTGTCCCCAGTTCTATCTGGTGTCCTTAAGGGTCCCCAGGTTTATTTTACTGTCCTTAAGGTGTCCTCAGGTTTATTTTATTGTCCTTAAGGTGTCCCCAGGTCTAGTTTGGTGTCTTTAAGGTGTCTCCAGTTTTATTTTGGTGTCCTTATGGTGTCCTCAGGTCTATTTTTGTGTCTTAAAGGTGTCCCCAGGTCTATTTTTGTGTCTTTAAGGTGTCCTTAAGGTGTCCCCAGGTCTATTTTGGTGTCCTTAAGAGTCCCCAGGTTTATTTTGGTGTCCTTAAGGTGTCCACAGGTCTATTTTGTTGTCTTGAAGGTGTCCCCAGGTCTATTTTTGTATCCTTAATATGTCCCCAGGTCTGTTTTTGGGTGCCCTTTTTTGGTGATATTTTTTGGTGTGTGTGTGGGTTTGTTTTTTTTTTTTTTGATGAAGGCAAAGTTTGAAGAAAACATTCATCATTTCCATCAAAATCATTATTTCTATCTCTGACATGTCAGCATGTCCTGCTCTTTTGCTATATTTACAGAACAATTTCGTGTGTGTTTCCTAGGACAACAATAAAATTTTTGAGTGATCCCTAACTTTTGAGAGGTAGTGTACATGTATATATATATATATATATATATATATATATATATATATATATATATATATATATATATATATATATATATAAATGCAATTTGTACTTAGATTTAAGTTTTTAAGTTTGACAATTGCTTCTTGGTGGCTAGAGGGAGGAGGGAACACATAAAGCAAACATAATGCTTTTACTGGAAACCATATGTCACTTGAGGTGCTTGAACTTTCCATCATCTACTGGGGCAAAAGTAAATAAATGCTGCACCTCCCACTAAATCAGATATACCAACATTTTCCCCAGGCCTATTTTGCCTTAAATATATATATATATTATTTAGTACCATTTGTACTCTTATATTTAAGTATGACATTCATTTGCTTCTCGGTGACAAGCTGGAGAAGGGAACACATTAAGCAACCTTCCCAGTGTCTGCTGGCAAAAGTAAATAAAGACTGCACCTCCCATTAAATCACTCCATCATGTACATATCTAAGCTAGGAAGATATGTAAGCAATTAGATCCTAATTCCCATTACCAAGGCAAAATAATTGAATTTAACTTTTTATAGCATTTTCCCTTGTTATTCATTCTGTATCACAATTTCATAAGAAGGCAATAAACAAAATGCATGTTTTTTGTAATTCCTATGAAGACATTAGTTATGTTAAAATTTAAAATGAAATGTTATCAGTAGATGTAATCAGCTCACAGAGATTTGCTTTTGAAGGTACTTATGGACATATGTCCTCATCAAGCTCGGCTATGTGATGCTCATGCTATTTTAAAATGTTTATTTTCTCAAATGAACAGGTGACCTAGCTAAGATTAATATTACATAACAGTTTATATCTTTGTTGTAGAAAAGGTGCACAGGTAGCAAAAAATTAAAAATCCATGAAATAATTCACTCAAACTGTCCTCAGATTTGGTCAGTGGCTAAAGCACCATACTGAGCTGGCAAATTGTCTCCCAGTGACTCATTCTGTAGAAAAGTCTTAGTTATGACTTACGGAAAATGTCTGTAAAACAGGTATGTTCTCCTTAGTGCTGAACATTCAGGACTGGAAAGATGCTATTCATTTCAACATTTCTTTAAAACAATGGGTAAGTGTGTACGTATGCCACTGATAACAAAGAACGATCATGTTTTTTTCTACCAGTAAATTTTCCATATATGAGCACTTAGGTATATAATTATGAGACATTAGCAGCCAACTGAAAAGTGAGTGGAATAGAAAATTACAATGCAGCCTATACCAGATAATGAAACAACATTACAGTGAGGGAAAAAATTATTTGATCCCCTGCTGATTTTGTACGTTTGCCCACTGACAAAGAAATGATCAGTCTGTAATTTTAATGGTAGGTGTATTTGAACAGTGAGAGGCAGAATAACAACAAAAAAATCCAGAAAAACGCATTTCAGAAAAGTTCTACATTGATTTGCATTTTAATGAGTGAAATAAGTATTTGATCCCCTATCAGTCAGAAAGATTTCTGGCTCCCAGGTGTCTTTTATACAGGTAAGGACCTGAGATTACAGTAGGAGCACTCTCGGGGAGTGCTCTTAATCTCAGCTCGTTAACTGTATAAAAGACACCTGTCCACAAAAGGAAGCAATCAATAAGATTCCAAACTCTCCATCATGGCCAAGACCAAAGAGCTGTCCACTGATGTCAGGGACAAGATTGTAGACCTACACAAGGCTGGAATGAGCTACAAGACCATCGCCAAGCAGCTTGGTGAGAAGGTGACAACAGTTGGTGCGATTATTCCCAAATGGAAGAAACACAAAAGGACTGTCAATCTTCCTCGGTCTAGGGCTCCATGCAAGATCTCACCTCATGGAGTTTCAATGATCATGAGAATGGCGAGGAATCAGCCCAGAATTACACTGGAGGATTTTGTCAATGATCTCAAGGCAGCTGGGAGCACAGTCACCAAGAAAACAATTGGTAACACACTACGACGTGAAAGACTGAAATCCAGTATCACCCGCAAGGTCTGCCTGCTAAAGAAAGCACATGTACAGACTCATCTGAAGTTTGCCAGTGAACATCTGAATGATTCAGAGGAGAACTGGGTGAAAGTGTTGTGGCCAAATGAGACCAAAATCCAGCTCTTTGGCATCAACTGAACTCGCCGTGTTTGGAGAAGGAGGAATGCTGCCTATGACTTCAGGTGGAAACATTATGCTTTGGGTTTTTCTGCTAAGGGGACAGGACAACCACACCGCATCAAAGCGACGATGGACGGAGCCATGTACCGTCAAATTTTGAGTGAGAACCTCCTTCCCTCAGCCAGGGCATTGAAAATGGGTCGTGGATGGATATTCCAGCCTGACAATGACCCAAAACACACGGCCAAGGCAACAAAGGAGTGGTTCAAAAGAAGCACATTAAGGTCCTGTAGTGGCCTAGCCAGTCTCCAGACCTTAATCCCATAGAAAATCTGTGGAGGGAGCTGAAGGGACCTTAATGACTTGGAGAGGCTCTGCAAAGAGGAGTGGGCCCAAATTCCTTGAGATGTGAGATGTGTGCAAATCTGGTGGCCAACTACAAGAAATGTCTGACGTCTGTGATTGCCAACAAGGGTTTGCCACCAAGTACTAAGTCATGTTTTGCAAAGGGGTCAAATACTTATTTCACTCAATAAAATGCAAATCAATGTATAACTTTTTTGAAATGTGTTTTTCTGGATTTTTTTGTTGTTATTCTGTCTCTCACTGTTCAGATAAACCTACCATTAAAATTACAGACTGATCATTTCTTTGTCAGTGGGCAAACGTACAAAATCAGCAGGGGATCAAATATTTTTTTCCCTCACTGTATGTTACATACATAAGTTCCAGGCCCTTACAAATTAGCTAAAAATTAGATTACTTTTTATTTTAAAAATTATAACAAATTCTATACATTATGACATGCTGTAAGAATGATCAGAATTTGATTTTTAAAAAAATGATTCAGTTTCCTGATATTTCATACATATACATATCTAGAGGTGTTAACCAATCTGGGTGTCCAATCATATCCAAAAAGGGGTGGTGTGGATGCAGGTTTTTAATTTAATAAAAATGTATTATTTTATAACCGAGCAGAAGCTACACATAAGTCTACTGAAAGCAAATTTAATCAGGTGTGGCTCCTGCTTGACTGGAATGAAAACTTGTACCTACACCAGCCCTTTGTGGATAAGATTGGACACCCCTGACTTAAAAAATGGCACATTTTTTATTTGAGCCCATCCATTTTTTTTAATGTTACAAATATTAGAATATGTGACTGGCACATGTTTCTGGTTGCCATGGTGTATCTTGTTTGTTTGCTTGTTTAAACAATAAGAACTCTGTACATCTACTCTTGGTCTGAAATCTGGGTTTCATCTGTGAAGACTGCATTTGTTGTTGAAAAGATAAACCAACATGAAGAACAGAGAGCTGTCTATGGGAGAAAAGTAAGCCAGTTTGAAGCTGAGAAACTGGAGAAAATCAGTCAGAGTCATTACAGAAGTACAGGTCAAAGACAATACAACAATTTGGAATGTCATGTAAAAGGAGAAAACTAGCAATAACAACCTGACATGGAACAGGTCAGAAAAGAAAAACAACAGCAGTTATGATAAAAGATTGTGAGAGCAGTCAGTCTTCAACAGACATCAACATCCTGAATCCATGTTCTGAATATGACTTTAAGAACAAAAAATATAGAGGCCATACCACAAGATGCAGGCTATAAGACATTTGCATGCATTGGTGGTACCTCAGGGAACAGGCTTCAAATTAGTGTTGGGGACTGAGACACAGTGTTGTGTATGCATTTAAGTCCAGGCTGAAAATACATTTGATTAGGAGCTTCTGAGGGTTTATGGGCATAGAGTGTTTGGTGAACTGGGATGTTTTTTGCCTTACCACTCTTGCATGATCACTCAGGTTTGCTGACAATGGAGTGCTTGGGTGCTTTATGTCCCAGGAAGCCCTCATGTCTGTGTTGCCTTCTAGCTCTCCCTTTTAGTAATGCTGTCATAGCTAGTCTTGCCGGAGTCACTGCCTGCACTTACATACCTGCCTGATCCATCCTGATTCCCTATCTCTGGTTGAAGTCTCATCACTTGGTAGTGCTACTGGGGATGTCTCCACACGGACAGCTTAGAGACCCATGGGACTGCTGTGGATAGAACCAGGTGAAGACTATGGCACTGACTGGCTTGGGTACCCATCATTGAACATTTGAAGGCATTGGCAGGAAGGAATTAGTATTAAATATATAATGAACTCAGAAATTATGCTGACCTAAAAGTTGCTCATGAGCACTTGGTTGCACACTATTGAAAATGACATTATTTATTATCACAGTATACGGTATCACCGAAATGAGGATAGGTTCCCCTTTGGTTCCTCTCAAGCCATCTCAGGGAGTTTTTCCTTGCCACTGTTGACTCTGGCTTGTTCATTAGGGATAACTATAGGCAATGTCCATTGCTAAAAGCCTTAAACAAACAAAGTTGAATTGAATTGAATCGAATTGAATTGAAGATGCATACCACTCATCAGCAGAAAGAATTGGAAAGCCAGAAAGGAACTTGCAAAGGAATACAGTGATGAGCCACAAAATTTCTAGAACCATGATTAACTTCTAACAAAGTGATGGAAATGCAAAAGTGTGCAGAAAAAAGGCTCTGCTCCTGATCAAAAACACATGACCTCATTGGACAAGCATGGTATAAATGGTGTCATGTCTTGGGTTTGCATGGCTGCTTCTGGACAGACTCACTAATCTTTATTGATGATGTAACTCAATAAGTCTCAACTCAACTCAGAAGTCTAGAGAAGCTTCCTGTCTGACAATTTACAGAGAAATGCATCTAAATTGAATGGAAGGAACTTCATCTTGCAGCAAAACGATTAATGACCCAAAGCACGCTGCCAACACAACAACGTACTTCGTCAAAGGAAAAAAGTGGAACGTTTCAGACTGGCCATATCAATCACCAGACCATAACCCAAATCCTCAGAATTTCACCTCACAATTAACAATTAACAACAAATAAGTTGCAGTGCAAAAAAGAAGACTGCAACAGGTGATATCAGTGTGCTGCCAGCTTGATGCAGTTATTGCAGTTATTGCAAGGTATTTACCTTAATTTATTTAAAGCATGTTCCTAATAAAAGAAACCATATCCAAAATTGTTTCAAACATCTAGATATAAATATCAGGAAATTCTGCTTTATCCTTTAATATCATACCATCATCTTATATTCATATTTTGTTCTCAGACACAAATGTCTTCAGTGTAAAGCAAAAACAAAAGCCTTGCCGTTCCAGTACTTTCGGAGGGGTCAGAGTACTATGTGTGAGTGCAGCCACCTTGTGGATACAGCTATACAGCAAGGTCCACCATGAAAGTAAGGTAATCTGAAAATGTAGGAGTTTTCATATTTCTTTAGTTGTTCCTAAATCCTAAATCATTGGCTATTATCACATAATAAAATAAAAAATGCTCCTTTCTTCTAGTAGAAGACCATCTTGATCACATGATTCCAGATGAACCATGTTGAGCGCTCAATCTACTCACATGTTCACATGGCCTCCAGTCAAGCACCTGTCACAGTCACCTGATTACTAATGATCACACTACTTTTTGATTTTATTGACTTATTTATTTGGTTTTGGTTATTTTATGCATGTTATCTATCTATCTATCCATCCTTCTATCTGTTTAATGATCAATTGAACACCCTTGCTCTGGTCTGTAAAACTTCAGAAAGTTTAACAGTAAGAGTAATAAGTGTGTTAACCATTAACAATGATGCCAATTATAACTAATATTTTGGATTTTAATTAAGGAATTATGTGATTTGTCGGCAGCACGTAGCTTTTGCTTGGGTTACCTACATTTTCAACATTTATTTTGCAAACTTAGTTAGTCTAAAACTATTAATTGATAAAGACATTATCAGATGTAATAATTCTACTTTGATTGATAGTAAAACAAACAAACAAACAAACAAACAGTAGAATTAAAAGAATCAGCAACAATAAAACCACCTGCTCATTTATTGAATTTATTAAATGTTGTGTTAATGAACCTATTCATAAATAATTATTTAGACATTTGAATTATTTGTCCAGATCCAGGTTAAGCCTTAAGTACATTTTAAGTAGGTGTGCTCATGATTCTTAACATCTGACTTAAATATAAGTAAATCCCAATGAACCATTAATGAATGATCTTTAAATATATTACATAACCATTGATGTTTGTGACACATCTTTTCACTGTCACTTTAGAATCACGTAGAGCAAAAATGACAGTAATTATTACTAAACAATTCTTATTAATAATTTATTTATTATGAAATGTTACCAAAGAGATGTTTTCAGCTGTAGAATGTCACAAATAGAAATGATGGTTCTTTTTTGCTTGCCCTTATAGTAAAATGTAACCAGTATTTCTATAACTAATACAGCTAATGGAAATATAAATGGTTTCTTGTGCCTCTGAGCAAAATTCTAATCGTGTAAATGTAGGGCTGAAATCATGTCGCTTCTTCCTTGAACGCTAGGGGGCAACATCACTCTAGTTTTATTTACTTTTCAGGTCAAAATTGTACAATTCTGTAACAATAATATATTTGCTTTTAAACCAAATAAATAAATAAATAACAAGAAAAAGGTTAAATCGTTATGGTTGCATCAAGTAAACATTAGATGTTGAAAGGTTTTTTTAAAAAAAAAAAGCTGAATTTTTTTGTCTACATTCAACTAAAAAAATTTGTAACAAATAAAATAGGAAATTTTTATCATAAAACGTTTTCATCAGTAGGGTGTTATATTAACATCATTAAAAGAATACTGGACAAAAATAACCTACGCTTATCCTGAGAGCTACTGAACGTGAACAAATGAACATTCCAAGGACAGATACTGAATTTAAAGCAAATTGTGTTACTAGCAGTACATTTGTGTGGAAGCAGATTTTTGTTGGCTTGTGTGTGGTCTAATGCACTATGGAGGTCTGACAGGTGATGGCGATATTGTGTAGAACATAGTGTGACATGCTGTTACATCATTCACATGAGCAGGTAATATGGTGTCTGTTTATTGTGTTCCAGGTAACATTTGCAGAAAATGCAGTTAAAGGGCTATTAGTAGGAATGGTCATTGTTTGAATAATCTGTTTTTATTTTCTGCTTCATTCCTACAGATGCTTCCTAATGTCAATATAGCATTTTTAAATGTTCAGCGAACACGTGATTCATTTCTTGTTGTTACTCCACTGAGGAAATCGCAATCAAAATGCAAGACCATATTTTAAACATTAGTCTATTCCCCTCTACTTCTTGACTCTACAATTATGTAAACAGGCACATTTTCTCTGTATTGTGCTCACATTTTTTTCTTCAGCACATCCCACACACCTCCAGCTCAGCGCATTGCTGACCGGCATGCTTAAGAAGCTTGCACTCATCAGGATTCATACTTTTATTGTGGAGTAAACAGGACATGTCAATTCACATCCCCAGTTATCTTGTTTTTTCCCCTTAAACCTGTATTCCTTGGCATGTCCTTCATAAAACACATAAGGGTTAAGTAAAGGCAGGCATGGCGGTGGACTATGTGTTTGTCGAGTGGGAGCTTTTGTCTTCCATTAGCTATGCTCTAACAGATCTATCTCAGGTTCTCAGTGTCAGAGATTTGATAGTGGCTGATAGTGGTTTGTTTTAAAAGTAGATTCATTTACCATTCATCATGTCATGTAGCCTATGTTTGACCCTTGTGCCCATCTAAAAAGCTTCCCATGACAAGACAGGTCTACAACACCGCCACTCCAAATGAATTTTGAACTATGTCAAAACCACACGTCTTTATTTTGGCTCGTTTTATTGACTGACCTAAATCCACCACATAAGCTATCAGTGATGGTACACTGATAGGCATTGACAAGATGTTTCCAGGCAGCTCAAACAAGGGATTACAGAGGCATTTTAAAAGCTCTCCCAAGATGTCAGAGTTCAATCACAGACCTGTAAAGGGACCATAAATCTGAGGACAAATGGACACTTTCTGCCTTTGCCCTAGGAATGCAAGGAATGAACCTGGAACTGGAGTGGTGGTTTTAAATCAATTGTAGTCAGTATATGACAGCAGGCTCCATGCATCGTTCTCTGCATCTTTGAATCTAACAGGAAACAAACAGCACTGTCTAATCCAAGCTAAATCTTAGGGACATCTGCCAAGTTGATCTGGAAATGTTAGAACAAATGTGCCAAGATCATTCTATTTTTGAAGGTCCAATATAATGTTGTTATTCTGCTTAAATCTTTCACATATTTCTGTACCTCTGATCATTTGGTCTTACTGTTATACTATGTGAGACTGCTGGTTAGTACAGATCATATATCTGTTGAAAAGAGTCTCCACATGATTGGGGTTCACTCAGATGTCAGATTTCAAGTAATTTGCTCCCAGTGAACCCAAGTGATATCTGTTATCATGCTATCAGTGGCTTTCCTACCTAGTGTGTTATCCACAGTCCTTTTAATAGGCATACTTGTTACAGTGGAAGAAGTTGTACCATTATCTAATTTGATCGAATTTCACCCCATATAGAAACTCGGAGGGGTGAAATTCCAAACCTGATTTCACGTTATACATTGCTTTCACCTCATTCTGCCGTATATGGTTCTCTGTGAAACTGCACAAGGGTTTCATAACTCTGGTGAGGTCGTGGAGCAGCCACTTCCCTGACTGGCTCAGCCTGCATGACCTACTCATGAAAAGGGTTTTATGGAGACAAGGCATTAGGAGAAGGAGAGTAGGTCTGTGGTTGGTTCCCATGTCTTCTTTAATTAAATAGGAGAGACAGTGGGAATGTCACAACTTTTGTTTAATTTACGAGAAGATGGATCTGTTTTTTTACTTTCCCCCTAGATCACATATCAAAGAGAGAGAGATGGATAGAGGAAGGGAAAGATGGTGTGTTGGTATGTGTGTGTGTGTGTGTTCCTGCACATTACTTGAGCTTAGTTATAGTGTCACCATTGCTGGACTGGCTTTATTTCCCGGGTTCCCTTAGAAAAAGTTTTGTGATATATATATTTGCACTAAGGCAAAAAGATTTTTTCCCCTCAATTAAGTCCTATCCAGCTCTCTGCATGTTGAGTGTCCCTTTAATCTGCGTGGCAGGGACTAGCACATGGTTTTTCTGTGCCATTGCCGCACTGTATTCAGAGAAGAGTATGTGAAGAAGATGGTTCAAGATGACCGATTGTCTGTCACAATACTTAACTATTGCTGTCCTTGCTTCTCAACACAAAAGCACCCAGTTCTGTTTTTCATGATCTCCTTTTCATTCACGAACAGTGATGACCAATTATTAATGAAATTGGTAATGCAGCACCTTGGCAAAAGTAATCAGACTGTATACAAGTACAAGTCTATGTAATTAATGGGACATTAATGGGATTATTATAATTATTGCTGTTTTATTGCTGACTATGATGTACAGAATGTTAGCAACCGTTCTGTGGTAATCTATGACCTTTTTTTGGTCATTCACTATCTAAATGCATATGAACTATTACGTTTAACCTAAAACCTAAAAAACACAAACTAATTATGTATACATTATATCTCTGTTACAATACTTTCAATAAGGCTATGTATTTATCACACCCCACTTCATCTTAAAGAAAAGGTAATGGTGGCTTTCTTTCTCATTTGCTGTTTTTATGTTAATAAAGGTTCTGAACCCTTTCATTTTATACAGTATAAACGGAAGCAAAATAATGAGAGAGAGAGAGAGAGAGAGAGAAGGAAATAAGGACAAAAAGGGATGTTACAAAATATGTTACAGAATTTGTCTTCTGTCTGTGACCACCAGAGGTTTTACCTGTTAACTCCCCTTCTTGTTCTTGGGTTAACCTCTTCCCATGGAATAGCGAGCTGCCTTTTAAAATGTGTTTCCCAGGAATTTCCTTATTCACGAGAGAAAAAAAATCACTGCTAATATATAACCAATTACAAAAGCAGCATTTCCTGTGCCCCTTTGAAATTTTTCTAGCCTCCAAGTGCCAATCAGGACTGGAATGCCAGAACATGATTCTTATTTGCTGGGGTCATCGCACCAGTGCCCTTACATTCTAAAGGCCCATTGTTCCCAAGGGCTGGGAGACTCCATAACCCCAGCCCCTGATCTCTTCCCCAAGAGCTCCCACATCAAGGACCCGCAGTGTTTACACAGCATCCGCTCACAGAGTGACCCGCCACGTAAAGGATTAAACAAGGTAGGCCCTCACAGCAAAGACAGGGCGATTCAATCACTGCCATGGAGTGTTAGACTGAGAGAGAAAGGAGGGGAGTGAGAGCAAAGGGGACTTGTCTCTGCAAGGTTTTTTTGTAGTGCTGACAATGGATAGCTGAGGATTGCTTTATTCTAAGCTCTTCTTTGTGTTTCATTAATGATTGTCAATAAACAAAAGACTCGAGAAACGCAAATATGAGTGGATATTCATTCATAGCTTAGTACTAACTAATGTTCACAATTTATGTGAATAAAGTCTAACTATTTAACACACACAAAATCAATAAAATTGTGCAAGGTGTTAACAATGGTTGATGACACAGTGGTATTGGAAATTAACATTTGCTTTACTGAAGTGATTTTATAGTGTGGGTTGTGGGATGTAAGCTGAGAGGCTAATCATACATTCCTTCAGAGTCAAGCAAAAGGGCAAAATGGAAAATTAACCTTTTTCGTGCCATAGCTGCCTGATTAAGAGAAACCAGAACTTCATGTAATGAAGTGTAAACGGCTGAATGGTTGATTGTGGGGTTTCCAAAGATCTTTCTCATGATATATTGGATTTACTAGAGTATATAATTATTAATAATAATTATTCCATCATGAAAACCTAGTTTTAAGTTTCTGTTTTCAGAGAACTTGATTTTTGTGATATCTTCTAGCAGGGGAGAGCAGAAGGTGTCAGAAAGACTTGACACATACTGTATCTGTATATATTTTCATATCACATGCTGTGTTGGAACAGATCAGCATGCATTCAAACAGCCTGCATAGTATAATTCAGTAAAATTGGTTTTTCCAAATGAATAAAAGGCAGTGGTTCAGCATGACGGAGGTTCTGTAATAAACCTGTAGCATAGATATCCAGACATTTTAATCTAGACAATTCAACTGATTTTATATGTTGCGATAACAGTAGGAAGAAGAAATTATGTGGTTTATACTGAGTGTGCCGCCAGTTTCCGACTGGTGACAGATCTGACCTTTGACTGATAAATGCAAATGCAAAAAACAGATTAGACCAAGGGGGTTAGCTCTGTTTGCTTTCTCTAAAAGTGCCGTCTCTGTGACTATGACAGGCATGCAGAGAATTCCACAGATCATTGTGTCTCCCGATATGGCTCAAAGGTATGCAGTCAAGTTAGCAGAAACCTGGCTTACCTGACTGATCGAAACTACGCCCACACATTAATAACCTCACAGCACCCAGCGTGGGAAACAATGTCACACTTTTGGAAGATAATTCTACCTCAAAAAGAAGGACACGGAGACGGATAGCTTTGAATGGAAGAGAGGGGGGGAAGGGAGAGATGTTTAACAGAGAAATACCAAGGTCTCCACTTATTTTTCTGTTGTTTTTTTTTGTTTTTTTTTTTTTGTGGCTGAAAGCAAGTCAGAATTCACTGTTAAAAATGCTTTTGAGAGTGCATTTGTGTTTTGGTGCAAAAATTGATTTTTATTTTTAAAAAACACACACACCACATTCTTCACTATTCATTACACCGTGATAGATAGATATTGAATTATCCATCTTCTGTATTCTTTTGAATACTGTGACCATGTGTCCAGAACCTGAAGAATGCATGTTTTTTTGGAGCTTACACTTGTCTCCAAATACAGCAATTACATTTGCAGCAGTTAAAAGTGCAGTTTAAAATATATATATTATTTATTTTTATTACGTGTCATCTCATTCAATGGTGTGTAGGACATTATATAAATTAAATAACACTGTATTATATGCATATGAGTCAATGGATGTATAAATTTCTCCTGGTCTGAACGGAATGGACTGGCTCCCTTTCAGAATCCCAGTAGAAGTGCATTCCTGAGGGCTTTTGTGGTTCTTGTATCCTCCCTCCCTAGCCCTGCAGTGAGCCCTGCCCAGCTGTGGGAACCGGGCTGTGGGGAGGGAGCTGCCTTATACCCAGATCTTTCATGCACATGCGTGCGCATACACACACACACACACACATACACAAACATTAATTATCATAGGTTTCCCTAACCAAATTCATCACTGATACCTGTACTGGACATTATAACAAACATTCATTAATCAGTCTATGCAAGTTATAGGAAAGTTATCTAATTCTTGCTGTTTTAGCTATGTGCCAGAATAAACATTACCTTCTAGAATGTTAATACCCAATCTTGTAACATCCCAATGGTGACAACATCAGATGGGAAAACTAAAAACCTTTTCCCATCAGATTTATTTTTGTATCTGCATGTGCATTCAGATTTGAACCTGAAGTGAACATGGCCTAAACCAGATTTTTTATTTTTAAATATGAACCCTAACACTACACCCCCCAAAAAAACACTGGAAAACACTGGAAAAACAGAAACCCAGAGGTAGAACTGCCAGCACTGTCTGTGAATTCTGGCTCTAGCAGTTCCTTATCACTCCAATTCATAACTGTTCTTAAATAGAGATGCGTGGGACTTTCTTTTTGTAATCCTGCAGTCACAATAATAATGTTTGTACATGCCTGCAATATTTTCTAATGAATTTAATTGGTTCTATTTCCCAAAATAAAAACAAATCAATAGCGAATTCAAAGACAAATTCAAAACAGTATATACAAGTATCAATACAATTAAACAAAATCCTACTAATAGAAGGTTCTAATATATAAAGACAAAGCAATATGCTTAACTAAGAACAACTTAACAATGCTCATGTATGTGTTATGAAGTGTAAGCTATTAAGTCCATGAATTCTTTGATTCATAGGTTCATCCTCAGCTCAAAATTCTTGTGGATAACATTCTTGTGGATTTCTTGTCAGTTTGTCACCTTCTTACACTATATCGACTTCTCCGGCACAGAAGAAGCACGATGCATTACAGTTATAGTAGCACATAATATGTTGAAGTGTAGAAAGCAGGATGCATCTTTCAGCCAGCCCTCATTAACCCAAGTCAGCTTCAGCTCAAGCCTGTGTGGATGTCCTCCAACTGCATCAGCTTGAGGAGCCAAGCTTGTGTGCTCATTAGATGAGCCCACACACATTCCCCTCCCTAGGTCAAGAGCAGCTAGCTTTCAGTTTTCCCATCTGACTGATGTTGTCACCATCGGGATGTCACGGTATCTATGTAAAAGTCCCCAATTGAGACAAGATGAGCAAGCAGACTGTAAAGCATTCCCTTCAAGAAGAAGAGGATGAGAGTAATGTCACAGCGATGCCTGTAGCCAAGGCAAGGATCGACCTCAGTAGGTCACGGGTGCTGGCTTTCAATATTTTTGGCTTATGTCATATACCGTGGCAGTATAATTAGGATGGTTTGCTTCTCACCCGACGTACAGAGAGTTGCATCGTGAGACGTATTATGGCATCACATCATCATTACACCAGACCAGATAGAGACATTTTTATCTGCGGATTCCATGTTTGGAGTTTAAAATGTTATTTTAATCTTAACTTATCTTAGCCTTGTTAAGGAGTTCTTGATTTCAAACCTGCATACCCTGAAGATCCAAGAGGCAGATAAACCTGACTAAGCTCAAATCTGGTATTATCATTGACTTTGGGTCATCAGAAGTGGACAGTCGAGACAGCTAGCTGTTCACACCTGGAATTTTCATGTGTGTCAAATGTGTTTCCATTCTGTTGCCCAGTCAGTTTCAGTATTTAAAAAATGTTGTTTAATACATATTGTGTTTCAAGATGTCCAGCAGACAGTAGTTTTAAGCTCATGTATGGAAACTTAATTTGCATACTTTCTGACCGTTTATGTGCAGCTTTAATGTAACAAATATTATCCAAGCATCTAGTAATGTTGTGTTAAACAGTGCTGTCCTTCAAAAATAATGGCATACTATTATTTCCTATTTCTTAATTAGGAAAAAAGATATGTGTACATCAAAAACAAAAGAAAGTGTGACAGCAAGCAAGGAGAAAAGGTCCTGAATACAAGTGTATTTTGACAATTGCATTTATTTTGTTAGCATATGTGTCTGGGATTATAGAGTTGCTTACAAGAAAATAATCTCATCTGGACTGTGAATGGTAGATTGATGAAAAAGGGTAATTACTAATCTCCAGTTATAGACCCAAATTATGAGAATATCTTAATGTCATGTATTGATATTCATAACTTTGTTGATGATGGTGATGATGATGATGATGATGATGATGATTTGTCTTGTTTTTGATTATTAAAATAATGTATTGAAATATTTGAATATAACTGCTCATAAAGTAAATTTAAAAAATAAAATAAAACAGACATATAAGAAAACAGATATCAGCTTGTCTCTGAAGATGATCTAGAACCTTCTTTTTTTCTGGTTAGTTAATGCCACCTACATTTCAGCTAACTAAATTTAATGCTATGAATGTGATGAAATGATTTAATTATTCTGCTGTTTGCTGTTCAATAAAAATTTTAATAAAATGTTTTGCACATAAAATCAGAAAGACAGGTCAACATGAGTCACGATATCCCCATGTATAAAATGTAATGTGAAGAATAATAAAGAAGGTATAGACATTTTTCACAAAGAAAAAAAAAAAATCAGTCCAGAGAAGCCAGGTTTTCAGAAATATATTGCAGAAAATGTCCAAATCTGAACACAGTAAAGGATTCATCTACAAGTAATGCAGAGGTGGAAGAATAAGAAAGTGTTTCATTCCTGGAGTCTCAAGCCATGTAACATTTATGGGTATCTGTATATTTTATTGACTATAATAGCTCCTGTTTCTTTTTTCCCCATTATTTTATGTCTGTCTTAAAAAACAGCCATGTTTATCTACAACAACCTGGACAATTACCTTGCACTCTGTGTTCTTTTATAAATGGGAAGAGAATTTTTTTTAAAATGGGTTTTATAATATCAAAAACAGTAACAAGCATACAGTAACAACAGAAAAAAGTGAATGAATGAATAAACTGAAGGGAAAGCAATCAATCAAGCAAGCAAGCAAACAAACAAACAAATAAATAAATGATTAAAAAAATCAATGTTGGGATTCCATAAAAGTGAAAATTGTCCTCCTTCGCCCATGAAAGAACTTTAATTAATCAGTGATTATTTCAGGTTTATACATTTAGAGGTAGACAGGGCTTTATTCTCCTTAATTCAGTTGTCTCCATTTTTATGTTTTGGGGGAAACCTGACACTAAAATGCTAGAACTAGTTAAGATCCATGAAAATGAGAATCTTATATCCATGAAACCCTTCTCTTCAGAATTCTATAGTACAAAATCTGATGTGTAGGGTTTTTCTAGGCTGCCATACTTGTCAAGATGTCATATATGTTATTTTCACAAGAATAGCCATGATGTGTCTGTGTGTTTTCATTTTTATACAAAAAGCCCAAGTCACAATATTAAAAGAAAAAACACAATTATTTTTTTGTTCCAGACCCCCCCTGTAAGAAGTCTGAGTGATAGGATCATGAGATGAATTTGATACAGTTTAAACCTGGAGTTTGCACTGCTGTGATCTGATCACCTGGGATAGATGTTAATATAAAGTCTGAAAGGGTCTTTAGGGAGTTTTTAGTAAAACTTAACTTAAAAATAAACGGAATAAAACAAGACACTTATATTTGATTGTGTACAGTTCTCTTATTAAAAAAATAACAGTAGTTATATTATGTACAATGACAGTAAGACTGTAATGCAGTTTCTGGGGGCTTCTATGCTTCTAGGTTGGGTTCTGATGGGTTTAAACATTTTTTGAAACGGTTAGTCCTGAAAAGCTATGATTATATGTATTCCTTTCACCCTGAATGCTTCGATTAAAGATAATTTACATTAAATTATAGGGATTAATTGTAGTTTAGTGTTGACAAATAAACAAGTGTTAATTTCAATAACAGTGTTACAGAACTACTATTCAAATATATTCAACTTTAAAGGGCAAAAAAGCAATGTTGCACTAGTTGTAAGTGGTTCAGACTAGTCTTGACCAGAAAGGCAGATAACCTCAACAACATACATAGTTACCGTAAACATGCTTGTGTGGAGGTTGGCTTGGTCAATATTAAAAAAGATCTTTATAACCATTTCACCTTTAGTGTCTTATGGAGTACTTCAAAGCAAGGCGAACTGATAAAATAGACCTCTGACTGGTGAAATGGAAGGGGAGGGACACTTATCACTGGTATTCTTTCCTGCATGCCCTTTGATACCATTTGATTACAAGCACATGAAAGGCAAGCGACAAAATCATTTCCCGTTCACTGAGTAAACGGGCTCTGGCCTTTATCAGCTGATCCTTAGTGGATCAGCGGGATCCCACAAGCCTGCTCGCCATTGAGCAACAAGCCTGGATGTCCCCACAACAAGTCCACTGTCCAGAGCAGAGAGTGTAGCCTTTTTAAAGCACATAGTATATAAGATCACCAGTTTTTCTTCACCTTCGATGTGTGATATGTTTAGCAAAGCTTATTTTTTCCATTTTATTTATTTATTTTTTATATGGTGATATTTGTCTATAGGTAAAAACCCTTCTTTGTCTATAGGTAAAAACCCTTTTAAATTAAAAATACTTCTATTATGTCAAATAACTAAAAATTTAACTAACTTAAAATTTTGCCCTCAAATCAAACAATTTATACAATTACAGAAACTTCAGCATCTTTTATTGTATCATTCAAATTAGTAGAGTATTTACTACTGGCAGTGAAGATTTCTGTTCCATCTTTAATTGCATGAAGATATCCTGACTTTGTGCCAAAGTCCCACGGTTGAGCATATCTATATAGCATATGGTAATGATCCATTCAACTTTATCTTATCTGTGCACTTAAATTAGGTCAGAGATCATCAAGACTGAGCCAAGCCTTAGAAAATTTATGATTTTTAAAAACAAAACGAAAAATGCTTTATGTTGAATGTATCAATACAGACCAAGTTAATTATGGCATTTAAGGCTTTTAGAATAAATTTTTGTTTATGAAAGTGAAAAACTGTTGGTCAAATATGGTTTGAATGACTATGATAAAAGCAAATTATAGTAGCACTACTGTATACTATCAGGTGATTAGACATGTATATCAATGTCACATGATGTGCCATGGTTAATGTTGGGCTACTGGCTATGAAATAGAAGTATTTTTTTTTTACAATTTTAAGCAATGACATTTAGCTAGGCTTTTACTCTGATGTACTCTTACCTATATTTTCTCCCCAATGTATTTCTCTAACATGTCTCCTTGTCTTTCATTTTAAAAGTTAATTTAGATGATAGCTTTGTCACAGTTTGTCAGCAGGCAGCTCTAGCCATCCTGTCCTTTTCTTTTTCTGTCATTCTTGTGGTCTGCTAAGCCCACTGCTTTGCTACTTTACACATGTTTAAACCTTAGTATCCCATGTTTAAGCACCACACCACCACAACTATGTCACCTCGAGATTTATTTTGGCCCTGTAAACATACCCAGATTCTCTGGTATTTTTTGAAAATATTTTGCTCAGCAAGAGCAAAGTTCTATCATTTGGTCAATGTATCTGTTTTGTTATTGACCAGTCTTTTTCAGCCAAATCAGTCTCAAATAAACAACACCCAAGGGATGAGCAGCTTCCGAATCTTTCTTATAGGTCACTTTAGTCAGGCAGTGGTGGTTTGACCACTGAAAGGTTGGGTCCCCAGGCTAGCTCAGCTTTAGTCCTGCGAACACCAAAGCTTCCTATTATTCAGCAAATATGTGCCACTGATAACTGTGGCTCCAACCACTTGGTGCTGTTTGTTCACTGCTGTTGACTTTGGAGGGCCCCACTGCTGGCCTGTCTGGTACAGAGGCCTCAGGCATGTGAGGGCATTAGCCTTCTGTGGTTTGTGTGTGTTTGTGTGGGTGCCAAACTCTAAACACACAAACTAACACACAGGTTACCGCACTGACCTCTTGGTTAGTGACAAATATACGTCATATGTAATCGTCACTGGTAAAACTACTTAGTCACTCACATGACTTAGTGACCTCAGCGATCAAAATACTGCTGACATTTTGTTTGTTTTGGCTCCTTAATCACAGACTGTTTATTTGAAGACTTGTGACATGTTAGTAAAGGTGCATATGATATGTAAAGAATAAAACATAGCAGTCCTGAAAGTACAAAGTACTTATCTTAAAGATTCTCCTGTGGTGGAAAACTAAAAGCACTGACACCAGATACTCCACAAATATTAAATAAATATCTCTTTGCAGCTTTAATGATTATACAAATAACACCATATGTTTAAAAATCCATTTAATATTAATAATAGATTATTTTGAAGCATCTATTATACAAAACCATATGCATGAACTGCTGCTATAGAAACGATAATTTATATGTTAGAGCTTGGAAATATCCAGTTGGTGAGTTCTCTGGTTGAAATCTTTCTCAGTTGATATCAGTCACTGTGCCTTAAGTCTAGCCAATTGTTTGTCTGTCATTAAATACCCAGTAAGTACCAGTAGGCTTTGGCTACCTTAGGCTTTCTCACAAATTTCACCACAAGAAGAAATTTATGGTATGAGCTGTAGCTAGGCAATCTGTAGAGTTTTACTTATTAATAGAAAATAGTCCTTCTTATATATAATACTTATAATGTGGAGCAAAAAAATGTAACAGCTCAGCTACAAGTATTTAGACTGAAAAACATTTCTTAAGCACTTTTAATTCGTGTGTTTCCCAGTGTTTGAACATAGGGCTAATCAATTAATAAAATAATAAACTTTGTTTGTTTGTGTAGACCAAAGTAAAAAAAAAATGCTTTCCTGCATGCATGCAGTTTATGCTGCTCCTGTCATTTTGAAATGTGCAGAATCTGACTAGCACCATACTACATTAAACAGCGTATGTTTTTATTTTGCCATCAGAGACTAAATGTTCCTCTCAATGGATGAGAAGCAGGAGACGTGCAAAACACCTCATGGCAAGGACATCATTAAAGTCACATTCATTCACAATTTTTTTGACAACTTCAAAATGGATGATTCATTTGCCGTTTAGTTGCAATTACAGTTATGCTAGTTTATTTGCTTTAGGCGTAGGCACTGTGCAGCTGCCTGAGACAGCTAGGGCTTTGCTGTTTTCGAGTTTCACGAGTCAAACTCGATTGCATGTTAGGGCAACACTCTTTGTTGGGGGCTGGAGGTGTGTATGTCTTTGTCTGGTTATGTATTTGAATCAGAGGGAGACTGGTGCATGTTTGTAGTTACTTCAGTTAATGGAACTTGTGAAACATTTGATAAAATGTTCACATTTTCCTGATTTATAAATACAGGAGTTAAGTTGCAGCATTTTAAAATCTGTTTACCTTCAAAAGTGAAAATGAAGAAAGTTACACCTAAAGATTCTATTCCAACATTACTGACACCACCACACTGACTGCCAAGAAGCAAATTCTGTGTCAATTATGTTTTCATTTGCAATACATTTATATAATACATGAGCCCAAAACTGTGTGGTGTTTCTCATGTTCTCCACATATGTATTGTTTTTTGGGGGGTTCTTTAGTGTCCTCCAACATCCCAAAAATATGCCAGTGAATTGGTTTCTTTAAATCACCCCTCGATGTAAATGTGTGTGTGTGTGTGTTTGATATATTAGTTGCTTATTTGCCTAAATCTTAGGTATGTTTAACCATTCGTATAAATTATTTTTATTTGTCTCATTCTCAAATGCTACATCACATTGAGATAACAAAGCTGGAAAAGGCAGTCTGCCTTCATCAGAAGTTGCTACCCTGAATGCAGTTTTTTGTAAGCAGGGTCTGCCTGTTTTCACCATGTACAACGAGCTCCTTACTGAATATGAACTTTAAAGGCAGATAAGGCAGATGGAAAAGGATAACCTTCCATATCATTTTATTACAAATATATATTTGTGTTTTTAATGGAGATATACCAAAGTACATTATAGGCAAAAAATGGTCAAATCCAATTTTACATCATTCTTGGTTGTTTGCCAGAATTCAGCCACAACAAATTTTCCCAGCTCTCCATAGAAATTCTTAGCTATTTTTAAACCTTGAAGATATCACATTTTGAACTTGATGTAGCTGTAGGGATCTTTAAAAAATGTGAAACAGTCTACAAACAGGGTCTTCAGATCAGAAAAAAATGTTCTCTGAACAGTAGTATACAATCCATCAAGCATTTAATGACCAGAATGTCAATATATATTTATGTAATTTTTTTTATAAGAAGCAGCAACAGAGTCAGGTTAAACTGTTAAGGGTTTTTTTTCATAAGCAAAAGCTCAGTCTGTAATGACAGAACTTTCTCTCACGGCTTGCGAATGTGCCAATCACTCAGGAGCTGGCCTTTTGCCCATTTCCTCTCTAAGATGAAGAATGGGAAGAATCCTCAGAGTGAAAACATCAAGGCCAGCAGCCTGGAGGTGTTCGCTTTTCTGTTGCTTGCCACCCCTTTCCTCGCCATCAGTGCTCCCACTTTCCCTGCCCCCGCACGAGGAAGTCTACAATCAAGAAGTGGACCATGTTTCAGAGAGAGAGAGAAGACAATTAGTCATTGATTTCAAAGAGAGTGTATAATAAAATGTTTCCCTCTTAGGTAAACCTTTTGAATACAAACATGAATTAACCGCCTACACCAGCACTGTGAATAAGGCTAGAAGAATGTACAGCAGCCCACTCAGCTGCCATTAAAGAGTGACACACTTAGGCACACCGACACAGAATTTTCTCTTACCACCTTAGATCTCTGCTCTTTCAAGACTTTACAAGCATGGTGTCTGTCCACTATTCAGTGTTTTGTCAAAAACAGTCCAGTTTAGAGTTCACATCAGTGTTATTATTTCTTGTGTCTTCATAGAGGCACCTACAACACTGCATGTTGTTACTTTGATTTCAAGAAAATGTGTACACCTTTATCCTTTAATAATGTGTAATAAAATCCCCATATTGTATTATATCATGAAAATGGAAAGGCTAATAGTAGCCCATCTTGCATCCATCATGTGTTTTTGGAGTTCTCTTAGGGACAGATGATCACCACTGCCAGCTCTCCTACCTCACTTCAGTTTCCTTAGCAACAGCCATGGTTTTCAGGCTTTCACTATATTTGACTGTATGTAAGTGATGATGAACAAAAAAAGAGTGATTTGTGCTGAAAATTACATAAAAAACCCCCCCCAAAAAACAACCTTCATTGCAATGCTAGAAAAGGGTTAAATCTCAAATCCCTTTGAGCTTGTTTTGTCTCTTTTTTTTTAGGAAAAAGTAATGAAATATTTCTTATTAAATAGTTTATTTGAAAAAATCTGTATTTGATCATAGGATAAAAAATGGTTAGGAAACGTGTGTCAATGCTACAAATGTTGCCAAAGCAAAACAAGTTAAGACACGGAGAGTTAGTCTGCCACCTACAAACAGAGGACTGTAATCATGGTCATCACCTTGTGGCATTACTAAAAGAGCCTGACAGTACATGAGTCTGACTAAGTGGAAGCAAAAGTATGTTTCTGACATGATTACTAATATATGCAAAATGTCTTCCCTTAGCAAGAGTAGGTAGCTCATCATAAATCATTTATAAATGTCAGAGCAATTATACCCTCTGTGAGTCACCTCTCAGCCAGGTGTTCTCTGCTGCAACTCATAACCCCTAAACCAGAAATGTACACTATGCCAACAAAGCTGAGGTATTTGACATGCTACGAAGGAAGGGAACTTCCTTTCTCATGGCCTCACTGATCTGATCCTGCTGCATCTCTTCTTGCCAGGACTACATTTTTGGAGAATGAGATGTTGCAAGCCTCTATCCCATATAATGAAGCAAGTGCTGTCTTTGATGTATATACGGGCATTTTATCTACTCTGCCTACCCTCAATACCCATGCCCCTGTGCTGGGGTATAAATCAGATTGTCCCCCACAACCAAACAAAGCTTCTCATCCCCACTGGAATGCAATAAGACAATGTGTGGCCAAGCTGCAGATTTCTTTTAACTAGGTGGCTTTTTTTCCCCCTGAGTGCTCTGTTTAAGTCTAAGGTTGTGCAGGTGAAAATGTGCTGTGGATTTCATGTTATTAAATCACAGACTGTATTCAGTGAGCATGTTTTCACAGCAAGTTATCCCACACTTGCTTGCACAGTCAGATCTCTCCTTAATGAACACTGCAAATGTAGACAATGGAATACTGCTAATATATAGATGTTTTAGATTCTAACAAAAATATCTTTGTATGTTGCCATGTTTTTTTATAATCCTTAAAGGCAAACCATGGAGAAGCACAGCCAATTTTGCATGCTGTGTACATTATTTCCTCAAATGATGAACAAGTCAAATCCTCTTTTATAAATTGAGATTTATCTGTTGAATTTAAACTGGAATCTTTCCAAGGTCCCTCTACTTCACTTCTGAGAACAAATCTATCTAACATTCTTTGTTCTAGAACAATAGTCTTGTACACTATATTTATTTACATACTACAATGCAGAGCTCTTCTTCCATGTTAATCCGATTTACATTTTACATTTACATTCATGGCATTTGGCAGACACGCTTTTCCACAAGTGCTTTGAAATCTCTATCAATACAGAATACATCTTGATGCTGGTTTACCAGGTCACCAACTAAGCATAACTCTGTTTGGCAGGTAATGTAGTAAAAGCCCACAGACATCACAGCGTTTTAAAATGCACATTTTTACGGTCACAGCATTCTGACCAAGCCAGTCCACACCGTAAAGTGTGTTAAAATGACCGTTCTCATGCAAGCCACCCTGATGAAGGTGTCCTCTTAGCCAAGCACATGGCAGAGAGGAAGCAAGGGGCCACAGTTTGAACTAACGGGAAAGATGCTAATTTATGACCTACTGCATGCCTCCCCACTGCTCTCCACAGTAAGCTCCAGGATCTAGGCCTGTTGGGTTTACGTAGTTCACAATCTGAGTTTCCAACAAGGCCAGTCAAACATCTTTCATTGCAGATCACTCAAACATCTCTCAGCTTTGGTCTGTGGCTTTTGTAAGCAGCATGATTTACGATGTGTTGTGACCACTGGAAATAAAGTGACACTGATTTAAAACTTGATTGAGTCTAAATTTCTAGCTCCTCCAGCAGCTCTAAACTGAACAGCTGAATGGGGTAAATCCTGTTGTGAAACCGAGAGGCCCACTGTGATTAGCATGGCTGAGAATGGAGCACATCCAGCAAGAAGCTAAGACAAAAACAAGCAAGCTTATATGCGCAAATCTTTTGCACTCTGCTTCCTGTACCTTTCTATTCTTTTTTTTAGGTTGAACTCCACACCTTGCTCAGAGCACTCTAGTTTAGCCCACTCCACAGCCCCCTCACGCACTCCCCCTCACGGCTGTCCCTGAAGAGGATACCCCTGACCCTCCTCACTAGTGCCTGTGCCAAAGCAGCCCACTCTTCTCGCTCCTGCAGCGGAGAGAGCCAAGCTCTGCTGAGCAGCTGGTGAAGAGGCAGTGAGATGACGCCTCTCTCCTCCTCACTCTCATCCTCTCTCTTTCTCTGCCAAGTCCTATCCAAATATCTGCAGTCCAGGCAACAAGATTTTCTTGACTGGCAACTGCAACCAATATTTGAATGCTGAATGCAGACACTAATTAAACACATTCATCTGCATGTGAGACTGACAAATATGATTGGAATCTATTCAAGTGCACTTTACATCCTGTCACTGCATTATAATATGCTAACACAAAGGGACACTGTAGATTATAGCAGCTTCCAATGCTTTGAGGCACAGAGGAGTGATTATTTTGCGAACTGTTGAAGTCTCCTCCATCTCTGATCTGCTGATCTGTCGTCAGGGCCGAGTAAGGGAAGTGCCTTAATGGTCATTTATCACCAAGGGCAGGGTAAACAGAGGAAGTGAGAGGGTAATCATGCCTCGGTGTAATTTATGTGGGAAGTGATGTGTGTGAAATGCTCAGTAGGGCTGAGATGTATACATTCTTCTCTAGAATGCCTTTGTTTATGGTTCTGCTTGACTCTCCTGGAATGAGTGGAGAACTACCTGATCTGGAAGTGGTCTCCCTGGAAAAGATGTGCCTCTTCTTGTTATAAACCTGCTGCTTAGACTCACCAGAGCCGTATATATGTAGGAAATTCTTTAAAGGTGAATATAGGATGCTAACACTCTACAGCTTGGTTCTTACAATTAAGATTTTTTAATGTTTCATTATCAATGAGAAAAATCTGCTGCATGCAAATACTGCAGAATATCACTACACGCTGCAGACGAATAGCAAAATGAAAACAAACCTATAGCAAAATAAAAAATGAATAAAACCATGTATACATTCACATTATAAATGAGCAATCATGGTTTATCATACTACTACCACATAATTTAAAACTGTGGTAATACCACAGTGATTTAAAACTGAATGGATAAACAACAGTACATTTGACTAGTTGCTACCTTTTGATAAATGTAATAACGGAGTAAGGTTAATGAAGTTCCTCCCAATTATATTGGATGTATTCCTCTGTAACTTAGCAGACAGAATGTTTCTGAATTCATTCTGCTGCCACCATCATAAGTTACATCATCAGTAAAGATTAGTGAGTCTGTTCGAGAAACAGCCATGCAAACCCAAGACATGACACTACCTGCACTGTGCGTGATCGATGAGCTTGTATGTTTTGGATCAGATTTTTCCTTTCTCCACACTTTGGCCTTTTCATCACTTTGGTAGAGGTTAATTGTGGTACCAGAAGATTTGTGGCTTTTCGTCTCTGTAATTCTTTATGAATTCCAATCTGGTCTACTGATTCTTATTGCTGATGATTCTTGTGACCTCTATATTACTGCTCTCCAAGTCTTCAGCAAACAGTGGATTCACAGCTAAAACCCAGGGCTCAAACCAAGAGTAGATGTTTAGAGCTATTCATTGTTTCAACAATCAATCGAGCAGGACAAACCTGGCAACCAGAAGCACCTGTCAGTTACATGGTCCAGTGTAAGTGCAGTTTTGATCATTTGAAAAATGAGTTTGTTGAAACAGAAGGTATGTGTTGTAAGTTGCTTAACACATCTAGACGTAAACATGAGGAACTGAAAGCTGAAAGTCACTCATGTTTTAAATTCTCTGACATAAATGTTAAGTGTATAACAACAACAAATGAATGGCCTTGCCAGTCCAGGTTTGATCCGAGAGACAATTGTGTCATGATCTCTGTACAGTATATGATCTCTCATAATCTCTGCATAGTACTCTTACATTCTCTGGCCTGAGTAGATGATTGATGGTGATTAAAAAAAAGAAGATCATTTGTGACTCTAATCCCTTCATCACACACATTTATACCACATACTGTATCCACAAAGCCACCAGAATTGTAGATGACCCCATGCACCCCTCACGCAAACTCTTCACCCTCCTGCTGTCTGGCAAAAGGTAACAAAGCATTCAGGTTTCAGGTTTCTCAACCAGACTGTGTAACAGTTTTTCCCCACACCATCAGACTCCTTTATACCCAGAGACTGATACCAACACATACATGCACAAACACACAAACACCTGCTCAAATGCAACTGAAGACCATTCCACTCCCTTTCCAATTTTTGTAAAGAAAATCCTGTATCGACTGCTTGAATTTTTCTACTATACTATGCTATGTTTACATTTACAGTATTTATTATTATATTGTAATATATTTTTTAAACTACTGTATTCTGGTCAGCACTGCATTGTGCTTTACTGAGCTCATTGTCCTGTTTTAGTAATTATTACTGTGTTTCTCATATAGTAGAGTTCTGTAAAGTCTCATATAGTTCTGTGTAATTTAGTAGAACATTGTTACCTTTCACTGTGTACTGTACCAGCTATATATATATATATATATATATATATATATATATATATTTTTTTTTTTTTTTTTTTTTAAATAACAGTACTTAGGGGGTAATAAGAAAGATTTCACATGTTGGGTAAGTCCTGGTAAATTCACAATAGTCATATCAAGTTTGCTTTACAAAATACATTACATTTTTACCACATATCAATCGGATATTCTCTTATCGATTTTTCCAAGACCAATAACATGATTTTGTGGTTTGTATAGCATTTGTTTTACCTCTGTGCTGCACTATATATCCTGATGTGAATTGAAATGAAAGGGCTAGGCTGAGCACTGAAAAGCTGTTACACTGATTGGTCCTTGTGACTTGAGAGCTGCCCTTGAGACATTTTTTAAAAGGAATCAAAGGCTTCACAAAACGTGAATAAGCTACTGTGTATGCATGGTACACAAGAAGAAACAGCAGAACTGCAAATTATATAGCACCCACGCAAACACCCACACACCGCCCACACACACTCATACACCATCGAGAAAAAAGAAGGCTATGTATTAAGGTTCAGAAATTTGTGCTCTGTTGCTAGCTGGGAATGAAAAAATGGGAAAGAGGTTCACTTAATATTTATTCATTAGATGAGCATTCTTACCTTCAACAATTTACTGCTATATGAACTCGGTTACTATTATTGCTATCAGCTTTTGTGCTCTTTTTGTGTGCTGCGGCCATCTGAAGCAAGGTGTTATATAACAGTGCAGCACAACAGGGGATGGGGAATGCTCAATGCTTTCTACCCCAAACGAGCAGCCCACACTCAGCAAAGGGGTCACCCCACCACCTCCATCTCCATTTGAAAACCCCCTCACTTTGAAAAGAGGGGCTCACCACCCAGCTAGTGGGGGTGGAGGAGGCCTGCAATAGGCCATCATACAGAGGAGAGAAAACTCAGTGCAGGTAGTGAACAAAAGCTAATGTAGAGCCTACACATTTGAGTCGTGACTCCAGCATGAAACAGCTGTAGGAGTTGTCTGACTGCACTTGTAGCACAGTTGCGTAACAAACTGGGAGGCTGTAATCATGATGGACACAGGTCAGTTTTCCTCAGGCATATTCAGCCTCTCACAGGCACTCTTCTCTCTGAGAGCTAATCCACTGAGTGCATTTGAATTTGGCACTCAGTGAATTTAACACCCCCGCTGTGTGTGAGTGTGTTTGTGTGTGTGTGTGTGTGTGTGTGTATGTGTGTGTGTGTGTGTGTGTGTGTGTGCGCACTTGAAGAAAATGAACAAAATGGCCAAAAGCTGGTTAAATTTTGCATATTTTAAACAGAAATTTCATGTTAGATAACACAGAAGTTCACTCCCAAATTATTCATTTTTTTCTGCAAGTTGCACCAGTAATATTTAAGTTAAAAGAAGGAGGCATTTCTGAAAGCAATTATTTACTATTTTTTCCACAACAAATGTTAATCATATCCAGTTCCATTTGCTGTATGTTTGTCCACTTCACATGCCAGCATTGGCAGGCTGCAAGATTACCAGCTCGCACATGTCTTCCTCCATGAAGCGTGCTACAGCAACTTTACAAACTTGTGGCCAAGCAGCATAGTTGAGCAGTTCAGCATGTTTGGAATAGAATGATAAGTATCTGACTGTCTTAAGGAGAACAGCAGTTTGGCAGTTGCACCAGCAAATCTCTAGGAAAAGCAGGCATCCAAAAAAACATAGGCATGGTAGTGTTTACCTTTCCTGAAGGCTGAAACTCTAGAGACTCTTTCAGACTAGTTTCATGCTGCTGACCCTTTTCAGAACAGAGATTCAGAGTGATGGTGTGGTGAAGGAACAGGGAAGATTTAATCAGTGCTATTGTACTACTGATTGAAGTGCTAAGGTGAAATCTCTATACCTTAATAATAATGTAATATGTTACGATTCGTACCATGACTTGATTTACTAAAATCCCTAATTGCATGTGCAAAATTATAACCTGTGCATGAAGTTTGTGAAAGCCTTGTGGGTGATTTATCAAGAGTAATTGCTTATATTACATGACACAGGTGGGGGAAATATATTTCAGTTTTGCATGTTGTAATTGTTTGCAAAAGCTGCGAAAAGTCCAACTAAAACTTGACAAACATTATTACATTAAAATGTAACACCAATTAAAGGCAATGAGGTGCATTACAAATGACAAAAAAGTGTGTAGATGTTTATTTCACAGGATCTTTTTAAATGCGGTCAACATCAGATGTGTAAACATCTGTTAAACATCTACAATATCTAAGAATCCAAGGGTACAGAATTTAGACAACCTAATAGAATATTTCACAGTATTTTGAACTACTAATACACAGATTTGAGAAACTGTAATATAACACTTTTTTTCTCCTCTAATGGCAGCAATGGCTTCTGTAAAGTCAATACCTGCCCTTATAACAGTTGCACTGTTCAGCAATTGACTTCCAGGCTTAGTGAATCACACTTTGTTTCCAAAATTAATCTATTTGCAACCACCACATAAACTGGATTTTTATTTAAAAAAAAACACATTCTACACACATTCTATTTAGAATTTCAGAAGAAATAAAACTATTTTTGCACCTTTATATGTCAGTGTTTTACTGCCATTCAGTTTATCTGCAGATGCTTGCATTTATGCTCAAAGAATTAAGCTGCTTTATTCTATAAAGAGATTGAAGATTTTATATGATAAGTTTTATGTGATAGATTTATACTTTCGGGGGGACTTACAAGATGGAGCAGCCTTACTGCCAACTATTCCACTTATCTGTTTCTTTAGTTCTTAACATTGATATTATGGGTAATGTGATGGCAGTAATACATTTTTCAGTAAAGGTGTTTTTTGTCCTCAGGACATAGCAATGGAATATTGATCAATAATCCTAAAAGAGTGTTTCTGCACTCTGGATGAAGCATGAAGAAACTAAGGCTTAATGCATTGATTTTAATAATGAAAAGATTTGTAAAGATTTTTTATATTGTAGATCCATGTTTATTTCTTTAAAGAATTAATGCTGTTTACTAAAGAAAATAGGTATTATGTTAAATTGTTTAATTCAGCCAATAGTTTATGTATGTGCAGTAGTATATTGGGGGTGGGGGCTTTTAAGTGTTCACTTGTACCTGGATCCATGTGTGGAATTCACTGACACCGGGTCACAATATCACATAATAAAATGAGCCAAATATCAATTGTTATTTTTTCTGTCTGTCCTCATCTCTTTCAACTATTAACTGAAGAAATTGAGGATCTGAGCAGCAAATGCATTTATAATATAGTTCAATAGAAACTAGCTATATACATCTAGCATTAGTCTATTTGTAAAATACTAACCATAAGAATTGGCTATTAAATTTAAAAGGTTACACATTGTAATTTTATCTTGCTATGCAAAGTAAACTAGCTAACCAGGTTAGATTTTGACTCTGCTGAAAAATCCAGCCTGGTCTGACCAGCTAATAGCTGGGCTGGTTAAACTAGTAGGTTACCTTTACCAGTTGCTAAGTTATTTCCAGTTTACTTATTACTGAACAATAATCAAATAATTTTACCTTACTGTGTACTGCAAAAAAAAAAAATCCTCTGCAAAATGAACCCCCCAGGGTGTTGGATAGTTACCCCGAGGTAACTGTGTTTGGCAATTCTTTCCCTATTTCTCATAAATGTGTTGTAATTTCTCTTTAAATCTGTAGACATTATTTATGCTGAATATGCTAATAGCAGCACTGGCCACTGCAGCAGGGCACCATGGCGAGTTGTTCACTGCTGCTGCAGACGATAATGAGGTACTTGTGCAGTGAGTGACGGGGCTGCTGTTTTCACAGGAGGGATCACAGTGGGGCCGCTCCCCTCCTAGCACACGGCCCCTCTGGCTCCTCTATTATGTTCAACAAAGAATGTACTCCTTAGAGGCGCTGACAACATTCCACCAGAACTGCCGAGCTCTGCTGCTCTCAAAGGGAGAAATCAAGAAAAAAAATTTATACTGTTAGGCTGTGGTTTATGTTCTCAAGGTTAGCAGATAAAGGCAGTGCCGTTTCACACAGGTTTTTAATCTTGCATTTCTACTAGAAAAATGACGAGGTCACAGCAAGTGCTGTTAAAGGTTGTTGTGTGGGCGGTGAAAAGTGTTCTGTGTGGAGTCTGTATGTAAAACTCTGGCCATTCTGGCTTAAAGGGCATGTTCAGAAGGAAAAAAAAAGAAACTCCAGGGCTAAATTAATTCATAAACTCTAAAGTGGTGCTGAAATCCACTGAAATGAGAAAGAAGCATTCTAAGCAGCCTTCTGCCCTTTGTATCAAACACTGACTTTTCAGTTATTGCATTTAGTGAAGAGTTTAGGCTGGCTCTACTGCTTTTCTGCGTTGTGGTCTTGGGGCAGTGTATGGACTGAGAGGTGTACCATAACCTATACACATCAGCAAATTCATTTGTCCATCTGAGTGTACTCTGTGTCATCTCTCCCTGCCAGGTAATGCAAAAAAGAAACACTGACAGCACAATGTAGCAGTTCTTTGTAAATAAAACCCCATAGCCACTCTGCTGTCTGCTACTGTTTTACTTTTCCATTTCCTCCCTACCAGAGCATTTAGTTTCTTTTTTTCCTCTGTATTTCTGTTGTGGTTTCCAGGCTAAACGTGGGTGTCACATTGGCTGTGTACCCAAAGTTCCACTGACTTTCATCCTCAGGAGCTCCTGGCTGCATTGTGAGGTTTTGCTTTTTCTGTAAAGGCTCTGGTAAAAGGCCATGGCACTGCACTGGTACAGTAGATGGGCTCTGTGGGGTGGCCTCCGTTAACATTGCTCCGGGTCTCCTCTGTCATTTCCTCACCGCCAGCACTCCCACTGAGCAGATGACACACTGTAAGACCTCTCTCATCTCTGCCACTGCTAGGGTGGAGTATGTAGAGAGACTGTGCTGTACTGAAGCAACACTGTAGCCGGTTTAAGTACAACAAATCAACAAAGAACAATCTGAAGAAAAATTTTCAGATATAGCATTAAGTGTCATCTGCTGTGTCTTTGTAAACTAACAGCTACAAATCTTTATTGGTCACATTAGGCTACATTAAGCAAATAAGAATTATAGGTTTGTCCGTACTTAGCAGATCAATAAAAAGTAATCTGAATAATGTGTACCAAGTAAACATACAAGGGAAGATTTGTAATAACTTGAATCACCTACTACACCTACACCTATACCTACCTAAACATTTTAACGGTTAGTATCTAGGACACAATACCCTTTTTAATGATTGAAACATTCTGGATTAGGATAACTTACAGTAGTTGTATAGCTGAAGTATTGTATAGCTGAAGTATTAGTGAAGTAGTTTTTGTAAAGTGCAGCTTCAACTAAAGGGTACTGCTGACTGCCTCAACCACTCCCAGCAGTGATTCAACAACTTGTTAGATGATGGGCAGAAGGCCTTAAGTAGTTCCTATCCACAAACAGTAGAGATTTCTTTTGCTACCTCCACCCACCCTCACCCCAGAAAAGAAACCACGCATGCATACTCAAGCACTCATTCTTGCGAGGGCTTCCTGCAGCCTTCGCCCACTTGCCCACACAAACCCACCCACCCATGTCCTCCTCCACCCCACTCTTTCCCTCAGTGGCTGCCAGCCCTCCCATCAGCCCTGCACACACCCACACATACAAACCCACACACTCTCTTTTCCACAGGACAGGTCATCCTCAGTTCAGGCTCTCTATAGTATCAGAGGCACATGTTCATGATCATGCTTCCTGTTGTGCTATGGAGGGGAAGCTTTGTTTAAATATAGAGAGCATTTTACAATTTGCATTTCACACAGTACCACATAATCCAAGTGAAAGGCATCACTTTGGTTTTCAAAATATTGCTGTTACATTTAATAAGCATGTCTTGTCATAGCAAGACTTTATCAAGCAACTCTTGGACATGAAATGATCATTTAAACAGACAAACTGAAGAAGAACATAGGTATGCTCAGAGTCTCAGCTCTCAATTTAACTGCCGGTGTGTGGTGATGTGTGAAATCACATCTTAATTACATCCGACCCTCTCCCTCAGGATTGCCATTCATTGGCACCTTCCTAAAAGCAATAGAGAAAAATCTATGTTGAAGTGGCCCTGCGGTTGTAGTGATATGTGCACTGGCATGAATCATATTTTGCTTTCCAGCATTTGTTACTGCAAAAAAAAAAAAAATCACTGCTTCAGAAACTTGGGGCAGAGCCTTTTCCCCCCTTCATTTATTTATGGGACACAAACGTTTCCTTGGTTGGTTGGGCTGGCCATGGCTCTACTGTGAATGTGTATGGAGGTCTGGAAACAGCCTCCATGAGTCAGTGGCTTTGACTCAGCCTGGAGAGGAGGTAACATGGGGAGTCACTTAGACAGGGAGTGGGCTTGAATGAGTGCCACTTTTGCCACAGAATCCCACCTAAATCACTCACAGGAGGAAAGGTGGAGTGGACACCCTCATAGGTTATTCGAATAGAAAACATTCTGTACTGAATGAAGGAAAAATAGTAACGGCAAACATGAAACACAAAGTTTTCAACATGCGACAAGTCTTTAAATTAGGGACATAGGTCTCCGTATCCAGGTCCTGTGTGGACTCTCTGAAGACCATATCTCACCATATCACAGCTTTGTAAGGAGATGTAGCATACTCTTGTTTGCTTGGTACTATGGATGTATAATATGGAAAAATTAACTAGGAAACATACCACAGAAGTCACATCATATCACGCATCACAACACACTTAGTTATAGCTGAAGTATCATTGGCATCACAGTTAAATGATCTTTGCTATTTGAAATGATTGGTATGTTTGATAAGAGCTACTGTCTATGTGTGAGTCACCCATTCCTCAGGAGGTATTTCTAGAGCAGGATACTATACTCTCACTTGTCATGACAAGTGAGGCAGAAGCGCTGCAAGGATCTGAAGCAGCAAGCTTGCTGAATAGGAGATTTCACCTTTTAGGTATGCACATAATAGTCAGTGTGAGAATATTGTGATTGCTCAAGGGCAACTCCCACTCAGATTCTTAACCCGTTTGATCTTAATTACCTGTCTTCATGTCCAGTGGACCTTTGAATAGTACCAGTAGGCCTTTTGGAGGGAAAGTCTAAACAGCAAATCCCAGGCTTTTGTTAACAACACTGTGAGGTGAATTCCATTGTGGGCGGAAGACTGTTTGACAAGAGGAACTAAATTTTGGTGGCAGGAACACAGAAATCAGGGAGTGTCTTCAATGACAAAGCCAATCCTGAACACCTTGCTCTCCTTGCTCAAACAGTTAGGGCCCATACGAGTATTTGTTTCTTATCTATGATCTTCACTGTCATTAACCTCACTTTGGTTTTAGAAGTCGTTAAACATTTCAGGAAGTGGGTTCAGTCCCACCAAAAAAAGTCCTCCCACCTCCCAGAGACTGGCAGGTGAAAACAATAACAAAGGCAAACAAGTGGAGCAAGAGTCGCACTCCATTCGCTCTTCTTTCAAAAGCAATTATTCACATGAAACCTAGGTGTACATGTTTGCTTAGCACGCATCCTGAGGTATCAGACTGCTTCCCCTTTTTACCATAATCACTGTAACATCTCGAATAATGCAATTAAACTTCAAAATGCAGTATTAGCTGAACAATGAAGGCATGCTTTAAAGACATGAGACAAAGAAAACTGTGTAAATTACACAATATTCAATTAAATACATTTTGAAGAGTTTTTTTTTTTTGTAATGTCACTGCAATGCCACTTTTGTTCAGGTGAAGCAGAAATGTCCTACTACTAAGTTATGGTTTTGATGTTACTTGAAAGTCTAAAATTTCATTGTCAGTTTGAATGGCAATTAAAACATGATGAAGAGCAACAGTCTTTGAGATTGTGATTGTTATGTTATGACGTGTTTGTATGATTCATCATTCAGAATGCTTTTATTAAAAAGTACTGGCAGATATAAACAAATCTAAATCATAAAGCAAAAGATCAGAGTCAAGAAGCTGGCACACGGTCAGGCGATGTACAAATGGGTTATCAGAGAAACAGGCAAGACTTACAAAATGAGAGAAAAAATGTGGGTCAAAACCAGAATTAGCTAACATGAATCAAAAGGCTTGGTATGTCAAATGTGTAAACAGAGCTGAATGAATACTTTGCAAAGTCCTTGTGCTGTGCATGTGCTTATATAGTGTGTGGTGCTAATTGAGTCCAGGTGTATGCAGCGACTGAACTAGAATGTGTGAGCTGGGAGTTGGAGTCTGTGGTGGCCATGTTTGTAGGCATTCTAAGAAATGGTGTCTGAAAGCGACTTGACATTACAGATAACAGTGGAATTAGTGCTTAAAAAAGACAAAACACTTTCGAAGAACACAGACATGACACTACAGTTTACTCCATATGTTTGCAATTAGGTAAAAAGAATTATTAAGAAGAAGAAGAAGAAGAAGAAGAAGAAGAAGAAGAAGAAGAAGAAGAAGAAGAAAAAGAATATGTTCAATAATACAGTTCGACATGCTACAAAATATGCAATACATCCAGGTATAATTGCTATTAATGTAGCTCTTGCTTCTTCTTGTGAAATTTGAATAATTTCCATGGTTCTGATAATAGGCACTCAGTCATGTTTTACTGATATCTTTCTTTGTTTTAACGACAGTGAAAGGGAAATTCCCTCTCAAAATGAGAGGAGTATCTTACCAGCATGTCCTCCTCCACATAACTTACCATATATTGAGTAGTTGAAAGTACATCAGTATGTTACCAGATAAAATAACCCTTAAAATCATTAATGTTACAGTGACAAGAATTAGATAGGTATCAGTTTCAGAACCCATGGAGAGGTTTACTGAAATAAACAGGAGCTTTATGTGTTTTTTTTTTATACTGAATGGCAACAGTAGGTATAATATATAGGAGAGTGTCATTTAGTGTTTGTGTAAAATTTCTTTGAAAGACAAAGTTTCTTTCGTTGTAAAGGCCATGCGCTTTTTTTTTTTTTACTTTATGATTAATAGCAACACTATTAGGCAGTCACACAACTGCAGTTTCAAAGTTGCTATGAAATTGCTAAGAAATGTTTGGTTAGAATGAGGACCGGTATTAGAAATCACAGCTTTCCTTATAGCTTCAGCCATATGACATATAATGAAACCATTCTCAGCTGTTATAGTTCCTCTGAAATCTGTGTTTGCGCTTTTGGGCATTTTTTTCAGGTTTTTATATAGTAACAATTTATGTGGATAGTTCAATGTAGTTACTTTACAAACTATCTATAGGCTGTCATAAAGCAGCCTATAAACTGATTCATCATCAACATGCCAAATTATAAACATCTTTCAAACAGAAGGAAAGGTCATCCACAGAGCCCACATGAACTGAATTTAAAACTGCCATAGCAAGTTGATAGCCTATAGATGATCTATTAAACATCAAGGTTTACAACATCCAATCAAAGGCACAGTAGTGTATACAATAAGTACTAAAGGACAGAATAAATACATAGTATACAGGATATATGAATAATGTATAATCTATAACTGTTAAATCATTAATTCATTCATTCATTACATTTTTAGTATCTGAACATATGAGTCTGTATAGGCAAAAAGCCACTTCATTTCCATAATAGTTGGGGGTAAGATTTTTATGAGCTTTGGTTTTTGGTCAACTAGAGGTGTTCTAAGCTGAACTAAGACTTTTATATTTTCCAGTGATCTTTAAAGAATAACAAATGCATTTTTTTTGAAAAGTGAAAGCATGAAAAGAGTGAAAGCATGTTAGTGTGTGCTTGTAAAAGGATAGGACATCACTGAATAACCCTCATAATCTCCTTCATAATCTATACATTTTCAATAGACTGTCAAAGAATGAACACTTCCTCCCTATCCTCTGCTCACTTTCTAAATAAATAAATGTCTTTTGTCAGTGCTTTTTAAAATAGCCTAATGATAAACATCGCTAAGTAATCCCAAAGTTATTCATGCACCCACGTACAGTTAATGCACAGCTAAAGCTAATGGATAAAAGTACCTATGGGATTGTTTTGTCTAATACATTACATGTATTCATCTGGTGAGGCTTTTATCTAAAGTGACTTACAAGTGAGGCTTAGTTTAATCAAAGCATCTAATTGTTTGAAGGCCTGACTGCAATACATGTTACAGTACAAAGTATCCGCCAAATAACAAGCAGAGGTGGAAAATAATTCACTGTTATTAATTCTATTGATTATTCTTTTAGACGATTTTTAACCTACCTAAGTATTATTTAAACTACAATAACATGAAAACCAATAAATGATAAAAAACTATAAATGAACTATAAATTCTAATCTGTACCAATTACAGATTACAAAAAGAAACCACAATCATCTTTGCACAAGGACTGCCTATCAGTCTGATTTCAAAAACAGTACAAGCTCCATCACAACCCTCATCATTATTCACTCATATATAATTTTCCCCTTCCTATAACCCAGCCAGAATGCCTACTGATACAATTTGACAGGGTTTTTGTATCCGTTTGTTTTTATCATTTTTCCAAAAAAATCATCCAATGAATTTGGTCTAAAATGCATCATAAGGTTTTGTACAAGCCTGTGGGGTCCATTCCAGCTTGAGCGCACACTGTCATTAAAAAGAATAGGAAACCAAATAATAAGAAACTCATGTCAATACACTCTTCGTCCACTCTATTAGGAACAACTGTACACCTGCGCATCCAAATATCCAATCATGTGACAGCAGCACAATGCAAATATCATGCAAATACAAGTCAAGAGCTTCAGTTAATGTTCACATGATTCATCAGAATGAACAGTGTTATCTCTGTGACTTTGATTGTGACATCCTGGGAATTTCACACATAACAATCTCTAGAGTTTACTGACACTAACAACCATGTCACACTTAAAATCACAGGAATAATTTGTTTTACTTATTCGGATGTTCAGTGTGAACATTAACTGAAGCTCTTGGCTTGTATCTGTATCAGTGGTGTTCCTATTAAAGTGACCAGTGATTCTATGAATGATTCTAATTTTGACTCTAGTTGTAAAAAAATTTATTTTGCAATGAAAGTGCTGCATTACATTAGATAAACTCACTGAATTCACATTTACAGCAAAGGTGGCTGACATTTCTGCAAAGATGTTCTGATGCTCTCAGAAGAGCTGCATCTTCAGGTGTGTCTTGAAGCTTGTGAAGGAATGTGCAGAGCTGCACACTAATCAAGTTTTATCTTTTTAAATGATGTGTCTCTCAAACAGCCATGATTCACATTTCTGACCTTCTTATGAAAAGCTAAGAATTTAGAGGGGCTATGTAAGTTGACCAGCAACACTGCTTTGAACAGTTTCTCGGAAACTAGAATAAACAGACACCCCCTCCTTTCCTTAGCACATACAGAAAAATATTGTGCACCACTGTCCGTTGATTTGACCACACTGTCAACCAAAGACATGCTCGCTGTTTCTTTGTATCCTGTAAATCTTTGGGGAAATTATTTTTGGGGAGTTTCAGAATGAAATGAATGTCAAATGAAAGCTGATTTCCATGACTACCATCAGATGTGTGTAACAGTGAACACTCCATACAAGAAGTGTTAAGTATAAAAGTGACCTATTTTCCTTTTAAGCTGTATATAAGCAATGTCAATAACAAAAAAACAGCATTATAGGGCAATTTATTGTAAACAAATCTTTTTATACCTAGTGGAATCCTGTTATTTAGTCAACAGTATATCAAGTCAGGTATCTGGTTGTGTTCATGTTTGTACAACCCAGTACCCCTCTGTTCAGTGTATTACTGTATCTTCACATTGAATGACATTAAATTTCTTTTAGAAATGCTGTTGTTCTGTTAACTACATAGTTCTTAATTGAATGGTCTTAAAAGTATTGTCTTCATCATTTTATCTGAATTTCAGCAGAATTGCTCTTTCTTTAATACGTAAGCTATTCAATATAACAACAAACAAGCAACCCACCAACCACTGTAATTTCCCATGACGGTCTTATTACCATATTCTGTCGTACCACTATTCTGTCGTACATGTAAATTTAAGGTTACAAGAAAAGGAAATTCCAGCAAAAGCTTACTTTTATTTTGCATTACTGCCTATCTATGCTGGATGATTATTACAGTTTAAACTATTAATTCAATTGAACAAAACATCTTATAAACATCTTATGAAAAGAAGTGGGAAATGTGTGTTTTTAAGAGAGAGTCAGAGAGTATTAAAAAAAACACACAGAGAAAACAGGCTAGCCTATGTGTGGGGTTTGCTGAAGTAGGCTGGTCACATGATGGTATTTTGAGGTAGGAGGCGAGGGAGTGTATATGTGAGTGTGAGGATGAATGTATGTAGGGGGCTGCTGACATGGAGAGCTGTATGTAGGCAGGAAGCCTTCACGCTCACGCATGCTTACTATGCTGCCCCGGGGGTGGAGAGATGCTATGTAGTTAAACCCACTGCTAGTGGATAAGCCACTCACAGTGACATGCAGATAAGCACAGCAAGCAGCAAGGGCTCGGCCTGAGAAATGCATACACACTTACAGACACATGTACATGTACACACAGAGGATAGCAGTACTTCAACAGGATTTTGCAGGTTGTCACTAGCAGTTACACAAAAGAGCAGAAAGGGGAAGAAAGAAGAGAAGAGAAGCAGAGACAAAGCAGTCTGCATATGGAAAAGCTCAGCCATGTGCACAGGTAAGAACAACTCCTGAAACTCTTTCAAAGTCTTTGTGTATAAATAAATAAAATGGTACTATCATGTTCATATTTTTGGTTTTCTGTTGATACAACCTAAGGCCCTGGGTTTTTAGTTTAACAAACTTTGTCATAGCAAAGTCCTTTCTTCAGTGTAAAAATTATTTTGTGATGATTACATTAGAGGCAAATCTGGGTAATTTTCTGTCAGTCAGAATGAGTAAAAGTCAGTAGTAGGATGGCACTGCTGCAGTTTGTGAATGTGAGAAGTGTTTTCAGTACACTGAGTAGTGTGAGTGATGATGATCTAGTGTGCTGTAGAGGCTGGGGTGTTGCGGGGAGTGTGTGTGTGTGTGTGTGTGTCTGAGAGAGAGAGAGAGATCTCTAATTGTTGTCAGTGAGAGTGCATGCCTGCAGCATTGGAAGGAGGGACAAAAACCTGGCACTGTCTTTGTTCTCTACAGTTGCATGGCAGTTACAGAGCAGGTATATAAAACACACACACACACACACACACACACACACACACCTTTCTGCTCTTGCCTTAATCCACTCAAACTCAACAGCAGCTGCTCCAGCACACAGGATACATTCACTGGGGATGGTTGTTTGTTTTATTGTCTGTTCCCAAGTAGAGGAAACCAGATCAGAGAAAAGCTCCACTAGGCTGCAAAACCTATTGTGCCTCCACACAGGTGTGAGTGGGTGGATGTGTGTTTTAGTGCAAATGTGTCTAAACGTGCATTCGCATGTGTTTGCCCAGAAGAGTGTGTGTGCGTGTACGAGTGTGTGGGCGTTTGGATATAGGTATTTGTGTAGGTGGAGTGTAGCTGTAGCTGTGTGTGGGTGACTGAGTGCATGTGTGAGTATAAGTGTGCATCTGCTTGCCCCTGTGTGTGTGTTTGTGTGTGTGTGTGTGTGTTAAACACGCCTACTAGATCTGACACTAATATAAAAGTTAGGATGCCTGTCAAACCTTGAGCATTCCTGTACACCCTGACCCCATATTGAATGCTGAGAATTTCATCTGAAACGGAAAGACAATAGCCAGGGGGACATTTAAGAGGGTTTAGCTCAGATCCCTGGGAATCAATCCCCCGGGTGCAGTGGGAAAATCTCGAGCTCAGGCCTGTATTTCAGGTTTCAGTTAGAGACAGTTGCAGCCTGCTGCTGAGGGGCTTTCCCAAAATGGGGCACCATTGGGAGGGGATACAAAGAGACCCACCTGTGGCGCTCTGAGGACTGTGGTGTCTGCTCACAGTGGGAAATGTCTTGCTGTTGTAGCCTTGCAAGGCTGCAGATATTTTTCATTTCCAGTTGGCTGATTAATTCAGTGATGGATTTGAATGGTGTGTGGTCTGAAATGTAGTCTAGTTTTGTACAGGGTGAATATAAAGGACATGGAAGGCTGTCTCATTATGTCTCTTCATGGGGTTCTTGAGCATGGACGAATGTTAAATAAGCATGTTATCACACACACACACACACACACACACAAACTCTACAGAACCTTTTATGTGTTACTGTTAATTAGATATCTTGCTTTTCAACCAATTCAGTATATAATTGCAATATCACAGGAATCTGATCTTGCTAATAATTTTACTTTGATTATGTGGGAGAGGTCGTGATTAAAAACCACCACATGTTGCTCTGTAGCTCATAAAAAAATCTGTGCAAAAAGGTGAAACTCACTTTTCAGATTTTTCTTCCTAACACCTTTGCGTACATTATTTCCCCAGACTCTTTTCATTTCATTTATTTTTTTATTTAATATACTGCAGAGGTTTTTAAAAATAACATTTGCTGTTGTGCAGTTCATCAATTGGATAAAATCTCTTGTGGGTAATTATAGCTCAAACCTTACTCATTTTTTTTTGAACTCCATTTCTCCATTCCATTAACTAGGCAATGAGCACAAATTGGACATGTACTGCATTTAATGGTTTGGTATCAGCATGGTGTCACAACAATACCCTGAAACAAATAACAACCGAGTCTGACTAAATGACAAAAAAAAAATACATGGCCTCAAATTTTGTGACCATTTTTGTAAAAGAAATTATAAAGTGTGTCACAACTCAAGTTCCTATGATCATGGTGAACATTAAGATAAGGGTTAAGTGTGGGGTTAGTATGGTTTCTTGCTTCTTCCGTTATATAAACCTAAATAATATCCAGTTGAATTCAGATACATATATCATGTCTCAGGTTGGACATTTTTTTTAATAAAATTTAATGCCTTTTAAGGTTAAACTTTTTAAATAACTAAAAATACTAAACTAACTGGATTTCTCCATGTGTGGCACTGACAGTTCTTCCATCATCAAATAGCAATTTTGGACAAATATCAGCTATGTGGACTTACTGATACATTGCATCAGATGTTAGATGAATTCCCCTCGAAGAATAACAGATTTCCCTTGCATCAGATTTGGTAAACTGAGTAACTGATGAGCTAATCTGTGTTAGTGTAGTGCAGAAATCAGCAGAAATGTTTGAATTACAGTTGTCACATGTGCTGTTTGTGTAGCTAAATAGGAAAGTCCCTTTGCTGTAAATAGTGTAAATTAGCCAGTTTAGATATGTAAGCAGTGTGTAGAATGACTGGAAGGCCATTTAAAAAAAAAAAAAAAAGAAAGAAGCCAGATTCATGTACTGGAGGACAGCTGCTGACACTTCAGATGCAGGGACAAGGGGTGTGTGGTAGATGCAAGAAATTGAAAAAACAGGGAAAACCTCTCTGATTATAACCAAATAGGTGATAATCACACGTAATTTAGTATATCAGAACAAAAAAGAATGCAATAAATGCATCTTGTTGTTAAAAACAAATATGTGGAGGGTAGTGAGAGAAGATGAAACTACTGTGTGTGAGATAAAGGGAGCCATAGCTCGGTTTATGTATTTTATGGTTTTGAAACATGAAAGATGTTATTCACCACTGGTTTATATCCACAGTTACTCTCATTCTCTGACTAACATTGGAAATGTAGAAATGTAGGATGGTGAGTTGGGTGAAAGTTCACCAGAAGCTCTCTGACCCACTCTTTTGATGTTTCGGTATTTGAGGTCACTGGCGATCTATGTAACGATGACTGAACGTTTTCTCTTCAGTCATTTGGGAGAGGTTTCTGGGGGGAAAAATTTCCAAACCACCCCTGAATGAAAAGACACTGACCTTGTCACCTGATCCTAGACTGAAAGCATTTAACTTGTCAATTCCTCAGAGACATTTGTTCCATTCTTTTTTTTTAATTAGAAAATAAAGACTACCCTGTGTTATATTCATGTTCAAATAGTGAAATACTAAGCAAGCGTTGTACTTATAGTTTTTTTTTAGATAGATATACAAAAGGCACAGATATTTATCACAATGCTTTGACATTATTAAAAATAATTCTAAAGGTCTCAATTAAAGAAGAAAATAATGCACCTTTAATTTTTATTTTCTGATAGATTATTACAAAGTATTTTTTATTGTAGGGGCATTTAGTCAGTTTGACATGAAGTAAACTTTGAAGAGAGGAATGAAATCTTTTCTTTAAAAAAAAAAAGTCTATAGAACCTAGTTATTCATTACAATTTTTCCAGTCTAACTAAACAAATGCAATGTGTCCTTTAGACCACGGTTAAACAAATTGCAGTCAAAGTTGCTTAAAGCTGAAATACTGTGATGTGCTTGTCTGCTTTGTCAACCCTGAAGAGATGTCTTTGTCTACAGGCTTCTCTGTGGATGAGACTTCTTACACAAGTACAATAGAGTTTATTAGATGTGGGACTAAAAAGCAGTACATGAAGATTTATCTATCATAAAATATCTAACTAAAGATATGTCTTTCTGTTGGCTGTTTGATGATGCTATTTTGCAATATCACGCTGTTAACATTAAATGGAGACAGTGTATTGCTCCATGTAAGGAGTGAAGATGTTTGTCAGTGATTTCAGATATAACAGGATATTTATGAATTTACTGGCATCACCGGTATAAGTACATTAAAATGATTTGTATAGCAATTATCAGCAAATCATTACAATTCTGGAAAACAAACTACTCAAACATACAAATCCAAAAGTTAATGTCAAATTTAAACCAACCCAAGTTATAGATAAGAAGTTATAATGTGTGTTGAACAACAATACAATTTATAGATTTGTGTGTATGCTTTTGCAAATCTTACATTATAATTTAGCCTTTTAAGAAATGCCAATGTTTATCATAATGCTTTTGTTTTGGAAAAACTAGGTTCCGTATCACTATGGGGCTCAAATAATAAAACACTCCTCTTATGTGTGTGTCATAGAATCCAAAGCAGCATTTTAACACTTTAGCATTTGCTGTTTGAAGCTTTAATTTTAGATTAATATTTGCTAACAAATGAGCCTTTGCGGAACTAAATTATCATTTATCATTTATCATTCCGCCTTGTGTCCTCCTCATTCTACCATTAATGTCTGAAAGGACTTGTATGATTGTAGAATACGAATCTAGAATAATAAATGCACAGAATACTCTGTACAGGATAGAATATAATATTTACAAGGATCTGGTTATAATATAATAATATGAAAATGATATGATAACAATATGATTCTATTGCTGTGTTCTTCTAGCATTTTTTTGTGTAATTACAATGGTATTACATACATATACAACCCAGACTGCAATTAAATTATATCTGAGAATAACATGAATGTTACTTGGATTGAAAAGTATTATTAAACCATATGCTTATTCAGCACATGATACTAACTTAGCTTGGTTTTAATTTCATTTAGTATTAGTTTTAGTTTTATTTTTAAGATGGCAGATTGATGTTCTCCAGCACCTCTCTGTATGTGTTTCTACAAAATGGTCCCTTGTGTCAATCAGTGAATCAGTGCCATTTTGTGAAAATGTACATGGATATTTTGTAATTACGCAGTACTGATTCTGAACCTTCAAATTTCCCCAGCTTGATCCTCACGTCATTGATTTCTAAACAGCTCTGAAACGTTTTTTTTTTTTCTGAAAAAGTGAAAGGGACAGTGGAAAGAACATGCTCTTCATATGCCAGTCTGGCACTTGGGAAATTTTATGTAAATCTTTGGGCACCTCCCACAGTTGTTGTATTTCCCCTGTACATCCTATCTGCATTCGGGACATGGCTAAGAGCACGCTGGAGATAAGAGTACATAATATGAGGTGAATGAAACAATGCGGTCGGTTAGGTGAACTCCCATCATAATCGCTTCCTGCCGTCATTTTCTCTGGTGAAACCCCGGGTATCTACTGTAACTGAAAGGGAGGGGGACGGGAGGAGAGGCATGTTTGTGCTTAGGGCTTTCCCTCAACATAACAGTTTATCACTAACAGCTTACTAATATATATGTATATTATATATTATATAGCTTTTGTACATATATATATATATATATATATATATATATATATATATATATATATATATATATATATATATATATATTAACCAGCAAAATAAAATAAAAAACAGCAGTGTGCAGCAATTCATAGTCTCAGTAAAAGCCTAAAACACTTTCAAAAGATTTGATTTTTATTCTTGGCGTGTTCTTGATATTATGATGGGTGTGATGAATTTAAAGGACTTATGTGAGGTAACTACACCCTACAGATTAGATACAAAAACGTCTCTAAGTAATTTAGGAATAAAATTTTTCAGAATTATTTTTAATAGTCGGCAATATAATCTTATCCTTATTAATTTGGCTTTGAAGAAATGTAATTTTATAATTTATTATTATTATTATTATTATTATTATTATTATTATTATTATTATTATTTGTGTTGATGTGATATTTCAGGTCAGAACGCATGTGTGGTCAGAATATCGGGGACTTCTCCGAAATGAACGCAATGTTCACAACATTGCGCACAATCTATTTTCTAGACTTTCCTGAGAGGTTTGCTCGAAATGGAGATGTACTGTGTGTGTGTGTGTGTGTGTGTGTGTGTGTGTGTGTGTGTGTGTGAGTGAGAGAGAGAGAGAGAGAGAGAGAGAGAGAGAGCGTGCGCGCTCTGAGTCCCCGAGTCTGGAGAAGGGCCGGCCCCGGCTGAGCGGGGGGATTTCTGCAGCGCTTTAGCCTGTATGGTTAGTAGTGAGTGAGCGGGGGCCGTGTGTGAACGGGCAGATACAAAGAGAGTGAGAGAGTGCATAATACGCAGATAAAGAAAGAGAGAGAGCCAGAGAAAGAGAAAGAGACAGAGAAAGAGTGAGAGCGCGCACTGTTTCCCACAGTGAGCCGGTAATTGCACGAGGTGGCCGCCGCAGATGGAAGCAGCAAATGAGTGACAAGCGGGTGAGTGAGTGACAGAGCCATTAACACCGTGTCTGCTTCTTAGACGCTTTGTGTTTCCGCAGAACGCTCTCCTTTTCTTTCTCTCTTCTGTATTGTTTTCCACGTCTCTGCTCGGTTTAATCCGGGCTAGCGCGCGTGCTGAGTGTCTATGCTGTGGTGAGCGGCGGCGGAAGCGCGCGAGGAAGCTAAACTGAAGGTAGGAGCTGTCGGGAGGGGGGTTTAGTAATGAATTTGACAGTTTCTAAGAAACATACCCGTAATTTCGATGTTTTTAATCAGCGCTACCAGGGGCAGCTTACGATCAAGCAAGCGGCGAGGTCGTAAAATTATTCTATCCTCATTAGACATAATGAATACAGGCTAGTTTGCGCGTGCGGCTGCTGGTGAACATGTGCGCCGTTTCTGTGCCACTGCTGTTGGAAACGACGCACTAACAGAGACGGTGTGTGTGTGTGTGTGTGTGTGTGGTCTCTGCGTGCACTGACGAATACCATTTCAGGCGAGGGCTGGGAAAGAAAAGTGCAACGAAGAAAACTTTTGCTGTAAGTGGCCTCAGTGCTCAGACACACACACACACACACACACACACACACATGAGTAGCAGCTCTCGGCTCTTGCGGCGCAGAAACGCTGTGCTCCGTGAGTGCGGCAGGAGGCGGAGAAGGGAGAAAGGCTGCTATGTGAACCGAAGAGAAGGAAATTCTTGTGTGTGTTTTGGAATGCGATTGCCCCGGGGGAGACCTCGTGACAAAAATGAGCTGGAGAATAAAATAGAGGGGTGAGTTTAGAGAGAGGGAAAAAAGCAGGGGGCGCGTTTCCCCTTCCTCTGTTTCCTCTCTACTGCGAGAATAACACACACACACACACACACACACATTGGAGTAAATTAATGCAGCCTTCCGATCTCCGAGTTTAATGAATGAAAACGTCTGCTAGAAAATACATTTAACATCATTGAACTCATATTATTATTATTATTATTATTATTATTATTGCTGATGTCGTTATTGTTGTAGAAATATTACAAAATGTGATATTTAAACATTCGTATTTCAACTTGTAAAGCATATACCACAGCAGTATTTTAATTGTTTTATTTTCAATACATCTCTGAATAAATATTATTTTTACAGTTATGGATCTTTCTAAAGCGACATACCTGATTTAGTTGAACCTCTTTAGTTCAAATAGTTTCCATCAGGGGGCACACATGAGACACGTTATCTGTGCATTGTTTTAGCCAGGAGAAAGACTGGCGTGACACTTTCATTTCACCTGAAGAACCCTAATACTTGAGTTCTTCCCCAAAATGTCCTGGCTTATTATTTAACTATTAGACACATTATTCAGTAACTGTTATATAATTCATTCATTAATTGCAAAGGATTTAACAGATAAGGTATGTAGTATGAAAAGAGAAGAGATCCATAAGCCTTGGAGTTTACTTGTGCCCAAACAAATTTTAGTACAGGTATGTCTCTTCTTAGTCTACCATCATGTTTGTTGTGTAATCAGATACTGCACTGACAACACGTTTGGGTGCGTTACTGAAACATTTTTCAATGGTACTTTAAAGAACCATGTACAACAGGGTCTCTACAGAACATTAAGGACAATATAAAACCTTTTATTATTTTGTTTGGTCAAAATGAATTTCATTTTTCGACCACATGAATGGCGAGATTGTACTTTATGGATGTACCTCTCACCATCATGTAGAATGGTTCAGGATTAAGCATGTCTGGAGATGCCTTAAAATGTTCAGGTTAACTAAACTAAAAGATGCAAATTGTGCGAGCATTGAATCATATAAGAATCACTAAGCTGGCAGTACTCATGTGTTTCACCTGTTAGATTTTTTATTTTAAGCACGATTAATTGAAACCGAGCGGTTTAAATACTGTCGTCACCATCCTCACAAACTATGTTTATTTGAGTAAACAAACCTTATTCATGTCTTGTCTGCTTTTAACAGTGATAAATGAAACATATCTGACCTTGTGAAGGCTTTCACATAATTAAAATCGCACAAATCGAGATTTTTTTTATATGTTCTGATCTACAAAGAGCCATGCAAATGATTGTCTGAATTGTCACATTTCTAGAATTGCCTTTACCAAAAACCTCTTTTTGTTAAAAAGTGTGCCATTGCAGGAGAATGTTCACGATAACTCCTGCCTAGCAGTTAATCTTACACAAAAAGCAAGTCAGTTGTGAAACAATTGCTAATACCATATCTGATCGCACTGCAATTACAAAGTCTATGAGTGCTGTCAGACATGTCACATTTCCCCTGAGAGAGCTGCTAATGGATCCAGTGCCTCAATTGACGTAATGATAAGAATACCAGTGATTTATAATATAGAATATGTCACTTAAGTACCTCACTCCTGCTTTCACACCAAAAAGCCCCCCTATTATGGAACAAGGCCTAAAATGGTTACATTTTCATGTTCAATTATGTTCAGAAGGCTGCTGCGACTGAAATCACAATGGAGGGATGCTGTTTTACATCCTTATTCTGTGCATGAATTTGAATTAGAATTCAGGTACACTGTATCTGTTTTTCTTTTTCTTTTTTTTTACATATAAAGGTTATAATTGTTATATATGTGTAATTCAGCTGAAAATAAATGTAATGCAGTTATGGTAATGATTTGAGTTTTTTCTGTTTTTGTTTTTTTTTATGTTGAATCGCTCATCCTCAGAGACCATGTGAGCTCCTGAAGAAGAATAGCTGTTAGTAATCGCCCACGCGCACAAATGTGAAATATTTTAATGAGCAATCTGTCTCATTTTGAATATTATCAAGCCAATCCATTTCTACAAAATTATCCTTCATAGTCAAGTCACTTAGAGAATTCAGCCACTTAGAGTTTTTGCAAATTCCTTTGTAATAAATTAGCATCTAACACAGCATTAGGGTTCTATAGACATAATAACATTGTAATACATCACTAATTGCAGTTCCTTTCATGCCCCTTCTAGGTGCTGTCATGTCCTGGTGACTGTGGATCACCAGACACCGGTAAGACTGATACAAGTAATGCAGTTATGTTAAAAGTAGAAAAGTAGGTTGCTTAAAATTGAATGTCAGGAATGAGGTTAGTGGATATGGCCATAGTTAATGAAACAACTGATGTCTTTTGCTGTGTTGTCCTGTGCTGTTTTGTTGTGTGTTGGTGGGCTAAGAGGGACAGATCTCACATTCATTAACTGTCATTCTAGTGCATTGTCATAAAATAGTTCAGGGACTGAAATAAAGTCATGAAATTTAAGATAATTCCAGATTTGTTTCCCAAATGTAGACACAAAGCAAAAAAAAAAGTATTATCCCACACATTATCCCGTGTGTCCATTTTGTTTTTTATTTTATTCTTCACTGACATCATAAATGTAGGCTCAGGCTCAGCTTGTGGGTAGAAACTGTTCATGTACTGGCAGTGGAAGAGAGAGACAGACGCGTCCTGAGTTTAAGGCCCACAGGCTCTGAGCCCGGTGTTTTCACACCCACATTTGGGTGTGTGTGGGTGGATAAGTGGGCAGAAAGCCTGTGACTCATCCTACTTCAGTCCTACACAGGGCAGCTCCTCGCCACCCATCATCTCTGAGCCTCTGCTTCTGCCTCCTCTGCTTTCCACCCATTTAGTTTCCTTCCTTCTCCTCTCCTCTTCATTTACTCCTCTCTTTATATCTCTCTTCTGCTTTTCTCTCCTGTCTTCTCATCTTCTGTCATCTCCTCCCCTTTCCAATAATCAATTTCTTTCTCTCCGCCTCTCCTCTCCATGTTTATCATCCTACCTTGTCATCTTCTCCTGTCTTCTCTCCTTCTATAAAACATTATCTGTCTCCTTTTTACTCCTTTCCAATACTCTGTGCTTCGCACATTTCTCTCCTTTCTTCTGTATTTTTTCTCGCATATCTTTGTTCTCTCTATCTCCCTATATCCACTGTTCTTATCCTATGACTAGTGTCTGTTTGTGTTGATTCAAGAGAGCAGTATTAGACATGCTAGGGGAATTGCCATGAGTCAGACGTCACATAATTTAATTCTTTATTTCAGTTACTTGGCAACACATTTGTCTTTTCTCAAAAGACTTTTGTTGCCTTAATATGATTGTGTAGCTCATAACTTTGTTTTGTTTTGAACTTTTTGGTCTGTACTGAATACATCACTAATTATAACTTAGAGTAAGTTGTGTTTTAGGGAGAATCCACTTTGAAAGTAGCGGAAAAACAAACATGTATATTACAGATCATTAGATGACATCTGTTAAGCGAAATTCATTGAAAATCCCAGTGGATTCCATGAGAGGGTGCTCACTTGTGTAAAGAAGCCATTGTGTCTCGTCAGACACAACACTGATAGAGACACTGAACAGATCAGAGAGGTCTGGCTTTCATGCTCAATCACATGCGAGGGCAAAAGCAGACAATGCAGTAGCACAGGAAGACTCCCGGGGATATGAGCTAGACTTCTCTCTTTACTGACACAAGGACAGAGACTGACTGGGACAGATAACCTCCGACATGTTAATTCTGGAGAAAATGAACTCCAGTCATCTTGAGAAAGAAAGTACCCTGTTCCCTATTCTTCCTTACGCATTCTCAATCTTGCCCACCGCCCTTTCCCTCTCTCGGGGTTCACTATCTGATCCAAGTTATCTCCCTCTTTTGTTTTACCTTGCTTTTCTTTTTCTAGTCTGCTCTCTTGCTTTTTTCTCTCTTCGTCTCTCCCTTCCTCTGTCACCTTTTATGTTGTTCAGAATGGCCTTGGGCTTACTAGCCAAGCCAAACAGAGTAATCGCTCTCCCTTGGTGATTACGCCACTTTGGCTTGGTGGGGAATGAATCGAAGGGAGCTTTATCGGCATTGTATAACATCAGCACTTTCTCCCCAGCCCAGCAGCTAAGATAATTGAAGGTGGTTCTTCAGGAAGTGCCTGAAAGAGTCCCCTTGTCTAGGCTGGGTAGGATGGGAGCACGCCAGCTGGGGGCTGGACTCTGAGAGCAGGAAACACTGCTCAGCATGCTGGGGGAGAATGGAATGTTTATAAAGAGCACGCTCGGAACTTCCAGGATGAGGGTGTGAACTGCTGCTGTTCTTGCTCCCTCTTTCCAATCGCCGTCTCAGCTGAGGTGGAGGACAGGGAAGCTGTGACTAGGCTGTGTCACTCTGGCACCATGCTAGCTGATGCCGCAGCGGGGACAACCCACTTCCAGGATGTAAGTGTGTAGAAAGTGCCGGGGTCAGTAAGAATCAAGGCGGGGGTCCTGCATCCTGATTTATCCAGGACAGCCAGAGGCGGCAGGCTGGTGGACGGCAGCCTAGGCGTGTTTGTATGTGTATGTGGGTGAGAATGAGTGAGTGCGTGTGAGGAGCGGGGAGTGTGTGGGAAGCAGAGAAGGAGGGAAAACACGTGGGTGTTGAGGGGGCGAGCGAAAGCAGGATGCTAGCAAGTGAGTGCAGCTTCAAGAGAGAGGGCGAGATAGAGAGAGAGAGCGAGCAGCAATCTCAGCTGCTTTTCATCTGACACCTTTTAAAGGGCCAGCCAAAGGGTGGAGGAGCAGACGATCAGGCTCCATTAAATGCTCTCACACTCTTTCCCACCCACCATCCAACTCCTACCAAAAATCCAGCCATCGCTGGTGACAAGGGACAGTAAAGAGGGGCCATAACTCCCTGCCTATTATCTGATTGATTTACCACTGAAGGATTATACGCTTTCAGAACAACATACATGCTAATTGCCTGTAATTATTCAGATGGTGGTTATTTAATATCAGAGACGCTTGAGAGATGAATCATTAAAGGTGTGTTGTATTTGGGTGTGATTGGACCATGTTTTTTTTTTAAAGCTAGTTGTGTCATCAATGTTCAGATTGCACATAGAATATGATCATTTCAAATAAGCCTGTATGTATTCAGTAATTAATAGTCAGCACTGCTAGAATTGAGAGAAACAGTATCCATGTGAGTCCTAATGTATATGATAATCATCACCGCTATAAATAATTCATGATAATAGAGTTTTAATAGAGTGCCCATTTCCTCAGTGGGAGTGTTTCACATTCTCCTAGCTGGGTCACACTTTCTTCCATTTGCTGGGCAAATTGCTCATTGTCAGCTCATTCAAACACATGGTTGGCATGGCTACCATGCATCTCTGTGGCAGGTCTTGTGCCTTTAAAAGACAGGCCTGTGGGTGTGTGATCATGTGTGTGAGGTGGAATGTAATACAGGCATGCCATATCTGGCTGATAAGGCTTGTGAAGTCATGCCTTGCCAGTATGACCATGACGTTGTAGTAGCACCGCTGTTATTCTCCGACCACCAGCTCTGCAGCCACCTAATATAGCCATGCAGTGGGTGAGCCAAGCAGGCCGGGGTTGAGCCAAGCAGGCCAGCTCGATTAAGACCTGCAGGGGAGTGCCTTATCGTCCTGACGTCCCTCACCAGATGACTGTCCTGATGCCTACATTGCTGAGTCTGTTCAGGCCAAGTCATGTGTGGAATGTACTCTTTCTGAATGCATGGTCACTATGCCAGGCACTTTTCCTCTGTGTTTGATGTAGTGACCCGCTTTTAGTGCTGGCTGCTACACTATGTAAAGGGCTTGGGTTAGGATTTCTCTGTACTATCAAGGAATGTGAGTGCTGAGGTGCTGATCACTGATTATTACTCATAATGGCTTTGCTGGCACAACACTGGGTATGTGATCTTATGTGTAAATGTTTCATTTAAATTTTGTAGTGCTTATAGAATTTAAGGACGGGTCTACAAATGTAAAGAAATCCATTCATCTTGGTGAGGGTAAAAGGTCAGGCAGAAGGGTCTCAGGCTGTCTTTAATCTCTACCTTTATGGAGCTATTGGCAGCCATGGCTTACACCTTCTAAAACTGAAGAATGCCAGGAATGCATCTGTATTCCAGTGAGAGCTTCTTATCTTCCTTATTTGCTTAAAGATAGCAGCATTCCTGTCTTTCAGTGTGGTATAAATATTACCCTACCCAGATTAAAGCTATAATCAGGATGTCCTTAAAACTAAACACTATTTAAATTGACCTGTTTTACCCTGTTTCATTTAGAGGATTCTTTCTTCCCCCTAGAAAATCAGCCTGAGAAAAAAAAAACCCTGTTTGATCTAAACATACTAAGCTTATTAATGCATAGGTTTTACATTGACAAAAAACATAATGTAAATTCTTCCGAAACCTAATGATTTTTAATGATTAGAAAACTAATGCTAATGCCTAATGGTGTTCAAATTTACACCTAAGAGAATACAGCTAATAATCTACAATATACTATAAATAATTTTAATTCCACAATTAAAATTTTTATTTTTAATATTAAAGAATACAAAACAATGTTAGATTGAAATAAATGTAAATTCACAAAATAAAGTAAAATAAAAATTGTATATAACAAATGTCATGCTCATTAGAATAACAGCAAATCTAATTTAAACAATTCTCTAAAATATTATCATGTTTAATTCATTTAGATCATTTTTTAAAAATGCCTAAATATTTTCTAGCTTTTTCTAGCTTCAAATAGAAAATGATTTTAATTCTATTATTATTTGTCTATTATCTATTATGAATTCCCGCCTGAAATAGAAGAACCTTGTAATATTCTATTAAGTCACTGATCTCACGAGCCACATTGTAACATGTGTATGTTAGTAAAGTCATTATCTAATATCTAAGGTAGTTTAGATAATTCTGAAAGTGGGAGCAATGTGTTTCTTCCTCTGGAAGTAATTCAACCCTTAAATGAAACAAGTAGGAAGCACATGATTTTAACAACAATAAGTGCTCCAGCTCTCTCTGTACTTACATTTCAAAGCTCCTGAGTCACTAAACTTCAGCCCACTGACAAGAAAATGAGCAAGAACAAGCACACAATTTGAAAAGCAGAAAATGACGCACTGACACGTTACGATGTGTGATTCATCGCCACCTCCTCTCCGCTATTTCAATACAAGCTGTCTATGCTGCGGTGAGCTCGGTTGGACCATCCAGACTGACACAGCGGGACATAACAAACACACACACATGCACACAGTACACTCCCTCACACACACACCGTCTGCCATGCACAGACTGCCAGGGAGAACTGGGCAGTGGAGAGAAAGATCTATACTCATAGTATATAAGCTCATCTTGTTTATTAAAATATCACAAAGAATATGATAGTATGAGCGCAATAAATGTGTTTATGTCGATATAACACTTTAAAAAAAGGGTTGGGGGTATAATCATTTTATTTTTTAATATTCACATTTCTAATTTTCTAAAGAGAGCTGTAAGGATATTTTGGAATATATTTGGGTTTTGTCTGATGGAGCTTGCTTTTTAACACCAATCTTCTCGGGTTAATTAAATGTAACATTAAATTGCGCAAAGACTCATGAATTAAAATCTAAAATTGCTAAAAATACAATTCTAAAATTTCTAAGATGTGTGGTTATGTGTGTATAGGTTATCCTGTCTCTTATGTAACTGACTATCCTGGAAAGCCAACACTGGATAAGGAGCTGGTGAAGTGAATCAGAGTGTATGAGGAATTGTTTGAGTGTGTTAGATGTACTAGTGCTTTTTAGTGGGCTGTTATTTGTGTATTTTATGTTGGGACTGAACTCGGTTATTTTGCCCATGAATTGAGGGGGTAAAACAGAGCTTGTGCGATCTGAGCCTGGCCCAGCCGGCAGTGCGTGGGGGTGACTCAGTCACTCTCCTGGTGACTAACAACACAAATATGGGAGTTTAAAAGTAGTTTCAGTGCCGCTGTGGCTCCACATGGCCGCTGAGAGAGTGACAAGCAGGTGGATTGGTCATTTTTCCCTTACTCTCTCTTGTCTCTTGCCTGATTTAATCCAGGTGAAAGGTGAGCTCATGAAAGAAAATGGCATTGAGCCCTTGTACATTGTAGGTTTTCCCAGAACCCATGTGAAATTCAGTACTTTCTTCTGGATACAGAAGTGGCTGTTGGAGATTCAGAATAGGCTGGAGATTAAAGGGAATGAGCTAGATTATACCACTATTGAGAACAGCGTTACCTGTCCAAAAAGCAAACTTGCTCTGTGGCCTTGCCTTTATTGGATTTCCATAAACCATAAAGATCCTGTTGGTGTAGAGTAGTTTCATTTTGGACATAATATTAGAAAGATTAAAAATGACATTTGGATGTAGGTTGGGGAAAAATCTGTCACATTATCACAAATTTCCCCTTTTTCTATGTAGATTCTTTGATTAATCTTGAATAATAATGTGTTATTGATAATACTATTACCCAGCGGTTTACTTAAACATGTTTCTATAACCTGCTGTAAAAATTGTGTAAATAGGTTCACTTTGGTATCTCACTGAATAATGACAAATCTGCTTGTTTCCTTTTTTCCACGGATAACATAACAGATGTTAAATTTTATGGAAAGTCTGTGATGTCTGTGGAGCACTAACACACTGCAAGAGGTTATTTCTTTCTCCCCTCCTCCCACTTTACTCATTTTTTTCTGAATGGGTGTCCTCTATCTAACCTCTCAATTCAGAGCGCTGAAACAGGACACTGTGCTGAACACTGATAGGTTGCCAGAGAAATGCTCAGCCCCTCAAAGCCAGCTATAGGACCTCTGGGAGTCAGTCTGCAGTGTATAACTGCTTGGTGAGAGAGAGAGAGAGTGAGAGAGAGAGAGAGAGAGAGAGAGAGAGAGAGAGAGAAGGAGGGGACGGTCTAGATGGAGGGAGGGAGTAACTAAGAGTGCGAGAGCGAGGGAGGGAGAGGATTTTAAATCCGATGACAGTGATAACAGTGATAGTCAGTTCAGGCTCAAGTGGCGGAAGGGTCTCCACTGAATCAGGAAGCCACTTCTGGTTTAACATCTACAGCTTCTATCACCAATGTTGCTGTCACTTTAAGACTGTTACTGATTAGCCGCCGGAGAATGTGACTGGAAAGAGAAAAAAAGGACAGAGCAGAAAAGCGAGACAGAAAGGAAGAGAGAAAGAGAGAGTTTCAAACTGGGAATCATATGGAGAACACTGGTAATACGTTTGAGCTGACTGAAGCTCTGTTTTATTTTCCAGCAGTAATTCCGGCGCACTGACATGCTGTGAATCTGATCTCTTTTTCTCTCTCTCTCTCTCTGTGTTTCTTTCTGTCTCTCTGTGATTGTGGCTTCTGAAGAGGCTGGACAGGGAGAAGACTGAGACCCAGCACATGCAAGCAACATTCAGCCATCAGGAAATACTCCTTTCACCCAGACTGAGTAAGTGAACAAGGGGGGGAAGACAGAAAACTCTGGCTACTAATGGATATCATATGGCGCATGTTAAAATTGAGAAATTGTTTGCAGATTTGCGATAACTAGTCTAAGAAATGTTAGAATTAGAATCCCATCATGAGAGAAATTATGCTTTTTATTAATGTGCTTTATATTAATGTGCCTGTGGGGTTTTTTTTGGCTTATTACTGTTTATGTGGCTATATGTGCTTTGTGTGGCTAGGACTGCCATTTATTAAGTGTTTTTGCTTTTTCAACGTGTCACATGAGGAATTTTATTGGGGGGATAGCTTTTATAGTAACTGAAACTGATTCTTGAGCTGCCATCTGAGACAAGTCTGGATTTTTTTTTGTGGTATGACGGCTTAAGCTGTCTTTTTGCTTTTGTACGGAATAATTTGAGCTGCTCCCTGAACAGGCTAATCTATTTAAAAAAAATTTGAGGGGAATTCCCCTTGGTGGCAATCATGAGATTCTCTCCCTCTGAATGCCCCACTTCTGAATAAATTGTGGCTGCTTCTAGCGAATTCTGAATGAGGAACTATGTACACACTGTCCTATAGAGCACAGTGCTGTTTCTTATGAATGAATGGGCTGGGGAAAGTCCAATGCTGATTGGTCAGTTGCTCTTAGCTAATCAGATGACAAGCTCTCTGGTTAGCCCATGAATGGTCAGTCAGTGGGTGGAGTTACCGCTCTTTAGTCTTACAGTACCTTCTGCCTCTTAACGCCCAGCTGTTAGGGTGACGCTGGACCAAAAGCTATTGGACAAAAGCTATTAGTGTGCGCGTGTGTGTGTAGTCACACAGCATGTACGTAGGCAGGCGTGCTGGATTTGGCCTATTGCCCAGATGTTGTTCATCAGAATCCAGAATAAACTCATGAAGTTGACCTTTATAAAGTAAGCATTAACTGCCAACAATCTTTTGTCTCAGGAAATTGTTTCATTGCCTCCAAAGCACAGAGCCCAGGGACATCAGAACATTTGATTTGTTTAAAATATAGTGCAGCTATTAGTTTTAAATTAACAAAATCTAGTAGCTTGGAACAGTAATGCTAATATATTTTTTAATTCAAGAAGAAATGAAGAAGCATTAGGTAGAAGAATTATGCCATACATTATAGTGTTTGGTAAAAATGTCAATTTTTTTAGAAAAAGATATGAAGTACTTGCAGTACTTTGACAAACTTTGTATTAAATTCTTGTAGCTACATTACTAACTACATTGTACATTTGCCACCAAACTGTAGTGACTGAACACATACTCTGACTGACCTGTAAAGGTGCAAAGGCCACAAAACTGCTGCCTTACACACTAACCTAATTATTTTCCTTCCGGAAACTAGCTCACACAATAGCCACCCTAAAATTAGACCTCAAGGCTAGCGGCCACCATTGGAGGCTCTGAGCGGAAGTGGAAGACTGAGAGTGTGGGTGTGGGGAGGGTGTGTGCGGGTTTCTGTTGGACTGATGCTTTGTCCCTCTAGAAAGGAATGCGGCGGTCACACATTGACCTCTGTGCGTGCAGCACGCTCTCACGGGAAGGTGTAGCTCCCTGGCCCCCTCCCGCCATCAGCATCACATACCGTCACACACCCTTTGTGCTTTAGCACCATATAATACTAACCACTCCCGAACCCCTCCCTCTATCTGTGCCAAGACCTATTCACACTCTCACCCTATAGGCCTGCTCAGGATGTTCTCTCTGTGGATTGCCATATGGAAAAGAAGGCCAGTTTGTGTGTGGAAGTCACAAAATGGCACATTTCTGTCACTTTAAGTATTAGAACAGACTCAGAACAGGGCTTCTGTTGTGTCTAATAACAGCCTCATAGCAGATCGGTATTTTGATTATTATTCAGATAATATTCTTATTCAATTATTAACAAGATCTTGGATTAATCTGGATCACAATCAAACTCCACAAACTTCAGTTTATGTCAAATAGTACTTAAACAGTGTGACACGTGTTGGGCGTGTCACCATTTTTGAGGGCAGTCTTGCAGGAGTTGTAGTTTCGTCGCTACTAGTGAATCATCAAGGGTTTTTTGTTTTTTGTTTTTTTGTAAGGGAGAGAATAGAGTACTCATTTTTCACTTGCTCTGTCAGACGTTACACCTACTCCCACTAAGGCAGGAGTGGCTGGTGGAAAGGTGCTGGGCATACACTGGCACGTAACACCCAGGTGGAGAGTGTAAGGTAACACATAGGCATACCAAGGGGTGTGTACCATCACAGTGATGTCACTAAGTAGGATATTGTGGCATGACTACCGTACGTGTCCCACAGGGCAAGCTTGTATAACTTGAGCGATTCTAGAAGATATCCAAGATCAGATTATGCTCCTTTTGCTGGGCTTACACTAGTCTGTTTACACAACAACGGATGTCTCAAGCTTAAATTGTGGAGTTAAGACCAGCATCCTGTAAGAGACTTGCATTCCTTACCCACTCTATCTTCTTACCTCACTGCAGTTGGTAATGACAGTTGAGATATGATAGCAGATGTGGTTGTGTGAACGTGAGGGTGTGTGCATGACGTACATGCTCAGGTAATGGCAGGGCATGCACTTGCACACACCCTTCTTTGTGCGTGTCACTATGCCCATATTTGGGCAGTGTTTCCCCTTCTGGGCAACACGCAGGCAGTGTACTGAACTCAGACAGCGACTCCAGAAGTGGAAATACATCATGGAACAGGAGAATGATTGGGAGATGAGAACACAGTGTCCAGACACTCCCATTTTAATTTTGTAGTTCAGCATATTGAGTATCACACAATATGTTGAGCTTTAACTTATTAGAATATGTAACCTTAATTTAATGTTAAGCAAGTACTACAAATATCATATATCTCTTTATACAAAGTCTGTACCTGTGTATCAGAATATGTTTTTTTATGGTGTGAGTATGTAAGAAGACACTGTTGAGTTTAGAAATAGTAAATGACTGAGTAGACTACAGGACAAAACTGTAGTGAATAACTAAAGAATCATTTTAATTATAAATAAAAAATGTTGATGAACAGCTCACAACATCTAGCATGAGACAGAGATACCTACACCAACATCAAGAACTGACAGTACAGTTTGCTACATGGTACATAAAACTCCTTTTCAGACCGAACACAGTACACAGCTGAACACAGGAGAGGACAGTAGCGGCTGACCAAAGAAAGTCTGACCTTATTCATGATGTGATTGCGTGTAATTAGTGATGATACATTCATCAAAATCATACGCAGTCATACAGATACATTTCAACTAGAAATGATCCAAGCAAAATCTCTCAGTGCTTCAACATTCATTAGCATGCATACCCAAAGAATACTTCTTAAGCAACAGGCACAAAGATTGACTCATTCCTGACAAGAACTACACTGAAAATGTACTTCATTTTTGAAAGACCCCAAAGCAAACAGGAACTGCAAATACAGGTTGGGCAAATCAAAACCTCAGCTGTTTCAAAAGAATTGCAGGCAAATGCTAAACTATTAATTTTATTCAAGATGAATTGCTCACTGGTCTTCTGAAATGGCTAAAATGACTTTCCATAAAAAGTATGAGGGATCACCACGAATCCTATTTGCTCAATAGCCAGAATGTAAAAGCTGACAGGGTTGAAAAGCAGTATTCTCCATGAAGTTTTACATCTCAAGGGATGGTTGTTCATACAGAATGCATGTTTTGTTAAAGCCTCCGCTGTGTATTATTGATGCTCCTGTTGGAGCCAGTTGGAGCACTGGCAGGCTAAACTCTTTCCCAAACTCTTTACTGCCTCCATGATGTGCACATGAAGGTGGAAGTGGTCAGACATCAGCAGCAGGGTCAGTGTGCTCCTAAACAGAGCAAGTATTATGGCTATTTTAAGGAGCGTTGTCCTGCTCTAATGGAACGGAATTTATCGGCCTTCATTTAGATGTAATGCTATACACTTGAGCGTGGTTCAAGAGCACGGCTAGACCTAAGGAGACTCTGAGAGTTATTCACACCGAAGAACATAAATCCATTGCTCTCAGTCCATGTGTGTATGTGTCCTTCTGGAGCACTGAAAAGAGGCATTGCTTCAACAGTACAGTGGTCACGAATGTCTCAGTCTGAATGGTAGAGGATGTGTATATACAGTATGCATTCGTGTATACCTCTATGCGTCACAAGTCAGTGTGCACCACATAGGATTGAATTATTTCTTTTTACCTTGCAACTGGCCTACGCATAGACATATTTCCCTGCATTAAATAGCCATAAAGCAAATGAACTTTACAGTCCTCCTGTCAGCATGCTGTCTCCAGTGGCAAGGATTTCTTGTATTCCATGACCTCTAGGCTGTGCATCTTGCCTGGCCTCATGGAGGTTAGCAACATTTTTGAAACTGGTCTGAATCAGTTAATGAAATTATATGATAAAGAGAAAAGAGTCAATATCATCCCCACACTCTGTGTGGGGCAAGTGAGTAAAAAAAAAGTGAAATGAATCTCTTCCAGGCCTCTGATGAGGTCCAGACCATGGATCCCAGACTTAACCCTCCATCAGGCATTTTGCAGCTGAAGTCTCTTCCTCAAATTAAATTAGACTTTAAAAACAACCCATCAGCCTCTGGAATGTAAGGGGACCACCTCATCATGAAGGTAATACATCTGTGTTTTGACCCATGAAGTTCCCCAATTCTCAACCCGCTTTCATGAGACAGCTCTGGGAATATAGCCATGTTCAAGGCAACAAGAGTGTATCTTCAGAGGAAGTCACAGCAGTAACTGACATTTTCACTCTGCTTTCAAAATGATGACAGGAAACTGGCAAAAGACAGAGGGTCTTCAGAAAAAAAGTAGATTTTAATCAGGGTGTGAGCACTGGATGGAAGAGATATAGGGGTGTAGAGGTTTCTGTTATGGCGTCATATGCAAAAATGGGTCTGGGTTGGTTGTGATTGTGTTGAGAGAGCTGCTGATAAGAGGGTGAAGGAAATATCACTTTGGACAGTGTTTACCTCTCTGTAACTAATATGAGCAGTACTGAGGATGGGTTTTAACAAGTTGTAGGTTGTATTTGTGCATTTAATTACACAGTTTACTGTCATGGATTGTCACGTTGTCATTTAGAGTAAAAAGGTGTATAGGCAAAGTATCACCTTTTCTTTCAGGATTTGTGTATGGTACATATCTCTATACATATATGTGTGATTTGCCATTATGTAGGCAAATTAGATATGCCATGTTATGTATGTAAAGCAGATATTATTTCTTCCATGAATTTGTTTATTCACTTGTCTACCTGATGACATCTCCTGGATTTTGTGAGCTTACTGATTGGAAATTGCCTAATGTGAATTGCATAAGGTAGAACTGTAATTTAAGTGCAATTGTATTGCAAATAACAAAAGTTGCATAAAAGTTGCATCATATAACCCCAGCTTTGCACCCAAACAGGAACATGTTCACTCAAACCCCTACACTCACACTTACTCCTTCCCCTCCCCTTGCTGCCCCACCTCTTCTGGTGGGTGAGGGCAACGATTCAGTTCCTGTTCGGTGGCAGACCACGTTGAATGAGTCCTGGTCAGGGGCTTGGCTCCTCACAGAATGTGGATGTGGTCAGGCCCAGTCATCTCTCAGGCATCTTAGAGGAAACCCACATCAACTGAAACTGAAGCTCCAGGAATAGCCCTGCCAGCAAGGCTACTACCCCCCCCCCAACTCCCACCCCCACCAGTCCCCACTCTTAACCATCCCCTCTCATTTTTAGCCCTAGAGCCATGATAGTAAAAATAGTGAGGAGCAGCACCCAAAAAGCAAGCTGTGGATCTGCCAAATATCTGCTCCATGAGCAACAGATCCACTGCCAGCAAAGTAGCCGGTACAGTCAGTAGTATTAATAGTAGTGCATACGTTGATCTTTCCAAATTGTGCCCAGTATGTGTTGGAAACATTAACAGTTTGGGGTTTTAGTAGTAAAAAATGCAAAGGAAAATGTTGCAGAATTTTATCAGTGTTTTTGTACATATAATAGCATGCATCTACATATCTTGCTGGCTTCAACCTTGTTGAAACTGAGTACTATCGAGTCTTTCTCAAGCTCTTTCTTGCAGAAATCTGGCATATTCTTCATTTCTCTTTGACCAGTGGATCCAGTAGTAGGGGTGAGATGTTGTTGCAAGATTAGAGGCTGTTGGAATTATAAACTCACCACTTTAACTCTTTGTAAGTGAATAAAGGAGAAGCCCTAATCATTTGGAGGTAAAATGTAGCATGTTCTCTGGCACAGACAGAGCCTCGCTCTGGAGGATTGTTGGATTAGCTTGAGCATCATCTACTCAACATGAGGGCTGGCTAGCTTCACAGTTTCCCAGATGGTCATTTTCTCATTGTTTTTCAATACTGGCTATAAGGAATTGAAAGAATATCAACATTTACAAATATAAAAACATATTGGTAGTATTGATACTGTTTTCAGAAAGTGGGTCGGAAAAATAGTTTATACATCTATGTTCTGTTCTTTCTTACAGGTTCAGAGGGCTCACATTCCAGTTTTATTTAATATGTGATAATGCCATCTTCTAGCTCGCAGGTGAGACCAATGAAAGAGATATTAATATTAGATATTTTTATTATAATATTAATATTAGATATTTTTTCAATTGTGTTAATTGCTAGCAATTACATTTGACTCTAGCTCAGAGTGCAAAGGTTGCTGTCCACTTTGTGCTTGTCAATTAAAGTTTAGTCTTGGGGAAATAATAGACAATGTTGTAAAATATCATATAATAACAACTTTAAACTAGTAATTATAGAATAGTTATAACCACTAAATGTTAAAATACACCACAAGCCTTTGAAGTAATTTGAACACTATTGTTTTGTCTAGTTTTATTCAATAACCACATGAGGTAGAAGCTAGGAACGCACTTTATAATTGACTTATATAGGGTAGAAATGCTAAGCCCCTTAGCTCTTTCCTTCTCCCGGTTGTCTGACCCCCCTCTTCGCTGATCACTAGACCTGGAAGGTTATGAATGGAATGTTCAGAAATTCTCCTGATGGCTACAGATCATTACTGAGACTGTGGCTCACCCCCCGGGGCATACAACAGAGTAGCAGCCGGAAGCAAATACCTCCCTAGGGAATGTCAGGCTATGTTACAGACACCCCCCACTCCCTTCCCCCCATTCCCCCTACCACACACACACACGCTTGGCAGAGAACCAAGTAATGCCTACATTTTTTTGGTGTTTAACATATATTTCAGCACATTCCCCTAAATTGTCCTTCTAAATTGTTAATTTATAATTTGTAATTGTAAATTTATTACATTAAAGGTTTAATCATGAAATGGAACACACTTATTGTGAGTTAGGTATGGTATATATAGCATAGCAAATCTTACCATGTAGTGTAATTTCTGCACACAGTGCCAAATAATTTGAGCCTGGTAATGGCGAGGTTTCCCAAAAATCTGCTTATAGTGGCATGAGATCATATTTTTAATACACTCTTGAATTAATAGATGAAAATTGTCTTGCTAGGATTTCATATTATTGGTATAGTTTTGCGTTTGTCAGTCAGGAAAGATCATAAGTGTTATTCTGTAAGTTACTTACGGCACATCTTGAAAAGGAGGCAAAAATAACTAGTCAAAGACATTTTCAAATCTGACAGCAATATGATAGTCAGACCTCAGCACTTAAACATGCCAATACAAACACCTTGCACCTAAGATAATTCCATTTAGTGTTACTTTATGATTATGGTTCACTCATTGTTCTGTTTAGTAATCTGTATTGTACAGTGACATGTGGTGGACAGTGTCTTAAAATACCACTAAGCTTTGTCAGCACAAGTCAAAAATCAAACCACAAGCACACGTTCCATTCAGCCAACATATTGCAATTTTTACATCAGCATTTCCAAAGTGACAAGTCTGAATTTCCCGTTTTGTGTGTTCTCATAAAGACGAGCCGCTCTCATGCGACAGTGGGAACCTCATTACTGAACACACAGGCTTGTAACTATATTTTAGCAACTTCATATTGTATCTCCTTCTGTCTGTGCCTTTACCGTGCAGAATAATGTCACTGGACCCGTCTGCACTGCCTTGCTCGGAATCACCCAGCTTCCTTCCCAGAGCCTCATCAGGCAGGCATTGACAGTTAGCAGGGACATTGTGCTGGAATTTAGACAAGGGGCACAAGGGTGGGAACAGTTTCCACACAGAGAAAAATTAGAGTCAAATGACCATCAGCTGGTACATGAATCAATATGATCACAAGGTCTCAGGTATGCTGAGCTGGAGCCATTACTGAGAATGTGGAGTGTCTTTGCTCTGACTGTCTTTGTGACTCACTTGGGTTCAGGGGCTTGTTTTGAACTATTATGTATATAATTCCGTGCATATTTCACATTTGTAATACACGCACAAGAAAAGCAGAAGAGGTCCCAAATGCAGTGCCATTAAAATGGGATTTTGGAACTGACTTCAGTTGTCAATGTCAGGCGTATCAGTTTCCTGGACCGTGTCTCATCCAGGGTGTCTTCCTACTAGGGTTACTGGGATAGGTTCTAGATCCGTCACAACCTTGAATAGGATAAAGTGATTGCTAAATAGGAATGAATGAATATACTGAAGGTTATAGGAAAGTTATGTAGTTAGATGTGCAAGGGAGAAATCTATAGTCATTGTGGGGTCTTGGGAGTTAAAGAGGTGAAACACTGGGTTCAGTGTTTGGAATCATAGCTTCCACTTACTTCCACTCACTAACTCATATATGAGCCAAAACATTGTTGAAAGTAAATGAACTGCAAACTGGTTAACAGAAGTGCTTCATGTGCAGCAGAATCACAGCTTCAGTTTGTATACCTTTCTGACTCCAGGCTAATGGGGATGAATGAGAGCTATTTGCAAGCCTTAACAGTGTGCTTAAAAATGCCCATCATGAAATGATCCTCCACCTACTGTTGTCCCTCTGTTCATGGTTGCATAAAGAAAGCATGGCTCTGTTCAGTTTCTAACCACAAACGCTTCTCTCTCTCTCTCTTCCTTCAGTACACGAGGATGCCAAGACCGAAGACTGAAGATGACTCCGTTTCAACGAAGGCTGTTTCTCAGCCATACTGGTTTGCTCATGAGCTGCTCAGTAGTCAGTGTAGATCCTGTGTTGCAATCAGCAGCTACATCTGGCTACTGGGTCTCTGATGGCATTCTGTACTTCCTGTTGGCACATTCCATTCAGATTGTGTGGTATGCTGACTTCGACCTGTCATTCACAAAATAGCACTCTCTCTGTATTAGAAGGGCTGAAGGCATTCTTTGATTTCGTTATTTGATTTAGCCGTCCATAAGACTTTCAGAGTTTGACCTCTTCATACATCCCCATTAGTTTATTGTGTTTCTGGTTTATTGTTTCTCTAAATAATTTGACACGCACTCTGCATGCAGTGGTGTTGTTGAAGCAACTAGAAATTATTTCAGACTTCTGTTTTGACATGGTGGTATTGTCCGATGAATGGATCCATCCATTGTCTCTCGGCTGACTGTTGAAGATGCAGTTTGAGTGATTTGATGACAAAGGACAAGGCAAGATGTCACATTCTTTGTGTGATTAGGCTGTCATAGTGGCTGGGATTTGTGTGAAAGCCTTCAGTTGCTGACGGCTGAGAAATAATGAATGTGAATCTTTTGCACATGCAGAAGCCCATCACTTTGCGAGGGCGAATGATGAATTCTTTTGTGCTGTCCCGAACCTGGCATACAATGTAGATTTCTGTGTGGTACAATCTACAGCTACATTGTCTGCTGGGTTTCAGGCTGGCCAAAAATGCTCATTGGTTCATTATATAAATAGGTAAGTAACTAACTGTTATTAAATGTTTAAAGTAAATGTTGAGAACACAATAAAAAAAAAAAAGAAACGAAACATGCCCTGGAGTGTTTCTCATTATTTCTTGGAGGACCCTGTACAGGAAAAAGATTTCTATTTGAACACACATGGCTTCAGTGATGAAATTTGTAGGGCAGCACACCCCTGACAGACTGTCACAATTTTGCTAAGGACAAAAATAGAATCCTGCATATGACAACAGTGTGCTCTATCCTTATCACCATTATTAATCTGGAAGGTCCTTCTCCCAGAACACACACTGAGGTGCTGTCTCAGACTCTCTCTCACACACAAACTGAATGAAAAATAAGTGACTAGAAAAAAATACATTAATCTAAAAGGTGACACAAAACAATAATTTGCCCTTCATTTCCACCTCACAAGAAGTCGGTGTATTGTCTAAATAATATCAAGGCTTACAGTCAAACAAAGAATAATGCAGGATCCCTGCATCTGTAGAGAACGTCATCTATCAGAGACAGTCATGGTATTGATGCAACACTTCCTAAGAGTACAGATCTGTTTTTCTCAGCAGCATTGGCTACATTTCAATTTCCATCTTTCAATGCAATTATATCTGAATATAGCTTATTTTCCACACTTTGTTTTGGATAATTGTAATTTGTTTATTACATTACTAAGCAATACTGTGCCTATCAAGACAACAAATCAACAAAAATAATAAACAGAGTACACAACATAGCCTTAATGAACACCATGGTGCTCCTGCTTCCCATTAAAGCCTAAATGAACACTGTTAATTTAGCAAACAATATGGTTCCCAGTGGTAGCTCCACATTTGCAAGGCTGTGCCGTATGTCATTCATTCTTTTGTGCCTGGATATGGTGTATGCCGAGCGGCAGCCAGCACAAAGCCAGGACAGCAGGGCATGCGCTAATGATCAGGCCCAGGTGTTTCCAATGATGCCACTTCCCCTTACCGTACTGTTTGGACAGCAGGAATGTCAAAGGCAGTGCAGGTGGTCATGGGGGCTGCATGTGCTCCATACAGGGCCCATGACTGGCCCCGCCTGTGAAAACTGGAATCGCTTCAATAAAAAGCAGGAAAGAAAAAGGATACAGTCAGGTCTGATCCATTGCTGGACTGCTTCCCCTCACTGCTGCCTCACCCATGATGCACACATGACTGTAAGGCTATGGGATTTTTTATTACTAACTACTGAGCATAGTATTCATCTATCTATCTATCTATCTATCTATCTATCTATCTATCTATCTATCTATCTATCTATATATATATATATATATATATATATATATATATATTCACAAATATTTTAACTGTCTAATTGAAGTGATTTTCAATAAATAGAGCATTTGTAGTTAGTACTTAAAACTGATGCTTTAATGTTAGTGACCACAAGTGTAGCTTCGCCTTTCCAAAGGGAGAGGTTGTCCGGTGAAAGTATTTCAGTAATGTAAACTTCTGAATACCATGTAATGGGACTAAATCGCTCCTTTGATAACTTGTGAGGCAAGTGCTCTGAGATGACATCAGCGGGTGTCCTCCAGGGCACACTGGGACATGGGTGGAATGCTAATTGACGCTTTGCCAGGGTCTCTGTGAGGCGAGGGTAGGGACTGATAATGAGGCTCAGAGCCGAGGCCTGGCTTTTATCCTAGGCCCCTCCTTAGATCCAGCATTACACATTTTAGGCCAAAGGTGAAGGTGGAGAGTGCTGGGCAGTTCATTTCATTTACATCACCAATATCATGTGTACAGGATACAGTTTGCCTGTGGGAAGTAGTGTTACTGCTCCTATTATACACAGGCATATATGCCACTAAAATTTCCAAGAAGACTTTAACTGGAAACATTAAGTACCAAAACATACAAAGTCACCTCACAAGCTAATACCCAGATATCTCACAAAACAGAAAAGAAATATTAATCCCAGGCAACCCACAGACGTATTCAGTGAAAATGGCGTACAGTGCTATACATAGGTTTGGCTTATAACATTAAATGACTTAAAAATTCGTTTTCAACATATTTATATGCCACCAAATTTGTGACTAAAGAGAGATGCAGTTGGAAGTGTCTACACCGAACAGTTCCATTTTCATTTTCAATTTTCCACGGCACACAAGAATAATAGGAATAAAATCCCTCCTTAATGAGCCCTTGCTTATGTGTTGCTTATGTATTCTCTTTCAGTACCTGAGTGACTCATTGTGAAGTACAGAATTGATATAAACCTCAGTGCCAGGGGCAGATTAAAAACCAACAACTAAGTTTCTACATTTCAATTGCCCAGAGTCAATTCCATCTGCTCCACTGGGTGCCATGGAGATTCGGCTCCACCAGTATGGCGAGGAGAGAACCAGTCTGGCTGGAGAGACATTTGGTGTGAAAAATACCTCCTTCCAACTGTTCCACAAGATGAGCCAATCACAGTTATAGGCAGAATTTAGCCATTTCTGTTTAAAATGTCTCGTCTATAATTAAAACAGCACTCCCATATAATATAAGTCTGTTTTAAACCAAACCAGTCAAAAAAAGAAAAGAGTTCTAAACAGGTTGGATACAGTTCACACACTCTTACATAACTGTTCTCTAAAGCTTCACTAGGTGAGTGCATGCCTCAGGAAAGTAAAATAATGATTCATGAGAAACGCAGACCTGATAATATAAGATCAACCGGAAGTCATCTCGTTAGCTGTTCAAGCACATACAGACATGATCATGCCTGTTATATCCAGTTACCAAACCCTGCCATGAGTCACACTTCATGGCTTTAACCGTGGGCAGAAAGCTAGGCTTTGGTGACTCTGGCAGCCCCTTGCATGGGTGGGAGCACATTCTCAAAAAATTACTCAGTTCTCAATCTACCTGTGGGGCCTCAACAGGTGATACACCCCATAAACAAACTACAAGTCTTGTCCTGCTGTAGAATTGATGGTATTATCCTGTAGGCATCACTGGCTGCCTCCCACTGAGTGTACAACACAATAGGCATGGGTTTGTCTCTTCACAACAGTAGAGAATATCTCTGATGGTCGTTGGGCAAGACTGCTTTTTATTTAAAAAAAAAACCTCCTGTCTGCTCACGAAAGCATTCTTACCAATCCCACATACTCCTGCAGACACTCCTGGCCAATTCTGCCCTCTTCCATAATTATGTTTATTTGTACACACCTAAAATACGTTTGAATAACGTAATTGAATTTATTTCCCCAAAATATAAAGACATAAGTGATTCAGACAATAGCATCCTCAGTTTAAAGCAGATACTGTACAGTACTAAAGATGAATAAATGAAGGCATTAGGATGTGTTGCATGGGCACTGTACTGCATCCGATATGGTCCTATGTTAATGAACATGGTTTTTCTTTCTTTCTATGTTTCATATCTGAAGCCCTTCTCCTCCCCACACCATGTGACTTTTTTGCTGCCTATGGGATGCAAATCTCTAGTATATTACATCATATAATACCAACTGCGGTTCTATGACTTAAAATAATAATAATAATAATAATAATAATAATAATAATAATAATAATAATAATGCACTTTGTACGCTATTGCATTACATTTTCCCTTCAACTAAAGGGCCAAAATCTGTTCCAGCATGACAATACCCCTGTGCACAAGGCAAGCTCCATGAACTCAAGGTTGGGCTAGGTAGGTGTGACGTGAACGGAGCCCTGACTTCAGCCCTGCAGAACACCAGGTTTAATTTGAACTCTGAATGCTCCTCAGGCCTCCTCACCCATCAACAAAGCCTGACCTGTCTAATACTCATCATAAATGTGCAAATCCACACAGCTGCATTCCAAAATCTAGTGAAAAGAGTGGAGGATATTATAACAGCAAAAGGGGACTAAATCTGGAATGAGATGTTCAACAAGTGTATATGAGTAAGATGGTCAGGTGTCCAAAAACCTTTGGCCATATAGTGCTTTCTACTTATTGTATAACATACATGGTGTTTGGTCAAGTCCTACTTAAAAAGGTTTAATGGTTTGTCTTGCAAGATAGTGACTCCCAGCTTTTATCAACTTTCATTTACCACAGTTAAACTGGTATTGAATTATATTATTCCTAGATCACACTTAAGATTACTTGCCATTCACCCCTCCCTCTCCAGACCAGAGACCATGAAAGAAGATCACCTCCTTGCAGACACACACAGCATCTCTGTACACACACGCACACATACGCACAGCGGATGCTCCATGCATCCTCTTTCCCTCCCTTCCTTTCGACTCTCTCCATGTCGTGAATTAAGGTGTAAGCTTTCCCATATTGCATCCTGCCAATGGCATGAAAGGAGGGAAACAGACTAACATGGATAATATGACAGCTCATCATTCATAACAATGACATAACAATAACAACGTTAGAAGTAGACAATAGTCTTGTTGCTGCCTATAGTTGACTTCACATCCCTTCCTCCTGAATGGAAATTTCCACTGGCACTACTCAGTGACACAACAGAACAGGGGCACTGGAGGATCATATGACCACAAATTGCTAATCCTCCACAGACTGTATTGAGTATTTGGGTCAAAGTTTAAAGTAAACCAGGTCTTTAAATTGTGATGCACTCTAATGCACTCTAATGTCATATTTTGGCTTCAGTGTGTTGCTAAGGATTTGACTGAAGTGCATAATATTATAGGTTTGTATTATGTTCAGTACATGTGACAAGGCAGTCTCGGTGTCTCAGACATGACTGCATACATTGTGGGAGGACAGAAAATGAATAAGTGTGGCTAGACTCATGTAAGCAGCATTTTAGGGAAAATTCAGTCAATTATCTAGTAGTGAGTAAATGGCTGGACAGTCCCTGAAACTAATAATAGTGGGTTAATAAGCTATTCTCTTTCATGTAATAGTTTAATGGGAACTGGGGTGTGTCTTCTATCTAAGCATCACAACGCTATCTGAATCTTAGAGCAGATTCGTGGAAGTGGGAACAAATGTATTAGTGATACACTAATGAATCTTCACATTGATCTCTACACCCACATAATATTACATAAAGTTTAGTGATTCCACACAAGCCAGATGGCACAGCCTCACACCAGAGGGCTGAGAGGGAGACGGTGAGTGTGAGGCGAACGGCCTGGCAGCCAATGGAGCACTGCACCCTGCTTGGCAGTGGGTCTGAACGCTTGCCTCGTGCCAGCACTCTCTCTGATGCCTACGGGTGCCCAAGCCCTGGCCAGGCAGCTGACACAGCTAAGCGCCGCCAAAGTCCTGACGAAGCGGAACAGCTCGACTGTCAGGGAGCATCTGACCCTGGCCGTGTGCCATGTGACATGGGTTAGCCTCCCATTCATGGCCATCACTGGACAGAAAGGAAACACTTGTGCAATAATGAGGAGGAGGGGAAAGAAGCCATCAATGATGGAGGGAGAAAAAGAGGAAGAGAGCATGACAGCAATGCACAGCACATGACACAAGGACCCTGTACAGCTCTTTCAGTTTTTCTCTGCCCCACCCCTCTGTCCCTCCCTCCCTCCCACTGCTTTTCAGTCACTCTAGTGCCTTTGTTTATTGAATTATATTACAGAGCACCTGATGTAAAAAATGTAGTCTAATGAGCTGGTTCATTTGGCAGCCTAATGGCTGTTCCAGTGGCATCTCCAGGCAGACTAACACTCTGGCTGGAATAGAAAGTTAGTGCTGCCCACGCTTGCTGCCCTTCTCCACCAAGGATCTTCTACTCCACAGCACAGAGTGATTTTAGAGTGAGTCCTTTTGTTTCGAGTAGCTTTAGAGTAAGACAGTTGCCTAGCGACTGCCCTACATTACATTGGCCTTCTGGATGAAGTGTGCTCTTGGGTTTGTGTGTATGTGAGAAAGCAAGCATGAGCTGGGGTGTTAATCAACTGAGTGCATTTTATCCAGAATGCCGAAGGTTTTGGGGGCTCATCTTTTCTCAGCGCAGTCACACTCACCACATACTGAGGTGGAGTCTCCCTGGACAACATGAGCACATCACTCAGACTAAGTCAATTACACAGAACATAACCAACAAACAGCAATTATAAGGCTTGTATCATATACAGGGATTGCCTAGCTATAAAAATCAAGTGTTACATTTCCTTCATTGTCATTTGCAGTGTGATTTGAACTTGAACATGTTCACCTGAGTACCTACCTTTACATCTTTGGTTAGTATAATCATGACATTTATCAGTCTGACAAATGGATGCTGTTCCACTGGAGTATGCTTTTTATTTAGCATGGTTTAAATTCTGCATGGAGAAAACAGAGTTTCAGGGCACCTAGAATTTAGACACCGAGTTTAACAATGCACATTTTGGAGCAACGGATACTGTATTGCTAAAGTACACCTTACGACATCTCAGTGGGTTACTGTTACACATCATGAACAGGAGGCACCTGGTCTGAATCCTGGAGGGCTACTGAGGATGTTGACTTAGTACCAATCAACTTCAACCTTTTAACATTCCTGCCTTTCCCCTGACAGCTGCCATTGTGCTCTTGAACAATGAATTTAACCCCAAGTTGCTCTGGGGGTCCTTCGTAGTGTGATGGTTTACTTGAAAGGTTCATCATCCATTGTGTACAAGTACAAGACTTTGAGGGTTTATCACCACAAGATTACCTCGAAACTCTCATTGTCAAGAGTCCATAATGGAGAACACAGCTGATAAATGATTCAACACTCTTACATTCTTCTTGTGTAAACTTCAGCTCCTCTTTTTCTAAAACTGTATACACACAGGCTATCAAGCTGCCACAGAAAATTTGTCCATTTACTCAAGTGAACAAAATGTTAAAAAAAAAAAAGAATTAACATATAAAAGGTTCTAATTATTATAGATCATTAGTATACTGCGCTTTTTTTTTGCATGGCAACACAGATTAAGCTGCTAATTAGGATGGTTTAGAATGTATTGCAGTGAATGGTGTTGTTTCTTCTATGTTTGAAACCTACAACACTCTTGTCATGTCTAAAAGTGGGATACCCTAATCACAGTTTATTTGAAATGTTGAAAACCTGCAATACATCAGTATGAAAGCTGGAGTTTCAAGCCTAGTCTGCAGACCCTTTCTTATAACGATACATTTATTATAAAGTAAACTTTAAACCCATGTGGTTCTTAGATGAGGACTATATGTGATATTAAATTAGCTTTACTGTGACATTTCACAGTTTTTATGAAGACACGTGTTCCTGTTTGATAAGATTTTGGTTTCTAACTATGTGTTAGAAAAATGAAGCGTTGCATGCAAAAACTTTGAAACCCGAGACCAGATGAGGAAGAGGAAAGAGAGAGACGGGGATTTCAGGGGGTTGAAGTGTGATAGCCTCTCTCTCTCTCTCTCTCTCTCTCTCTCTCTCTCTTGTGTGCGTGCATTCTGTGACCCTGAGTATCAAATCTGTTCCTCGGACATATTTAATAACGTTGGTCAGACAGTGTGACAGCTGCTATATACCAGCCAACTTAATGTGTACACCAGTGGGTCACTTAGTGCTCTCTGAGCACCACTTCCTTGGCAGCGCTGAATAAGCCTTAAAAAATTTAACATGGCTGAGTCATACTTCCTAGTGGATATGACAATGCTTCCTCTACAAAGTTGAACTGCCCTCCCCTCCCTACACTTTCAAATGTTAAAGGGACGGAGCATGGAAGAAGTGAGCAACAAGAGTGCTTAGACGCATAGTAAAACTATTGCTAGCAAATCTACATGGCAGGCACAGGGACAGCAAGTCACTCCAGTGTGAGTCAAGGCAGGCCTGAATCACGTATGCACTGAAGGTGCACTGTGTTAGCTGACCATGTGCAACATCAAGCTGACTTGTTGGATCAATAAAAGAAGTAATGGTTGTTTTTTCTATTGCAATGGCTACAATAAGAAACTTGGCTGCTTCATAAGACATAGAGCAATCATTTGAGTAATAATTTAACTGTAAAGCAGCACAGAGCGGAAAGTTCTACTCATGGTTTGTGGTGGATGAGCAAACACAGCGTTTCGTTGGACACATACACACACCTTTGTCAAATGTAGGGTAATATTTGACAAGTGTCACTTGTTAACAGCCATATTTTTCAATCTTGGTTTTGTTGACATTCAAAGGCAAACCATTAAAGACAATGGTTCGTGTTCACAGAGTGACGCCGGCACAGAGGAAAAGCCTTCACTGGATCGACTGCTGATGTCAATTCAGTCATAACTGAACTAACATCCAGTGGAAAACATGTCACAAGCACAGGTTGATTGTATTTACCAAGACAAACGGAAACAAGCACAGCACCCACTGTTCCTCTCACACAGTTATCACACAGATCTTTCACTCTTATTGTGTCTCTCTCACAGAGTTGTGCTCTTAGTTCACCTGAAAATCACAGGTTTTATATCACAATGCTGATTAAAAAGACACTTAAAATTATACATACACACACATACAGTATATATATATATATATATATATATATATATATATATATATATATATATATATATATATATATATACTTTTAAGTGTGTGTGTACTCTACAAAAACGGTCTCTATTTAAAAAGAAGAATCTAAATGAACCTCTGGGAACATCATGGAGGGAGTGAGTGAGAGATGATTCACGGGTAGAGATATACAATCTGGATTTTACTTTCTCCGTTCCCCACGAAGCCCTTCAGCAACAGACATCTCCACAAGGAGGGTAGGAGCAGAGCAGCACTATGGGTTTCAGGGTGGATCTGGAGTGGGTGAGAGTACGCCGCGAGCTAAAGAGATTCTAAAGATGTTCTGTCACCATGCCAACATTGCCACGCTGATTCATCACACATGCACCTCTGCCCTAAACCTTTTACAGATCCCATTATTTAACATGTGTGTCAACCCTTAGCCTTTATATCGGAGATTCCAAACAACTTACACACCAATCTTACACACCAATCCTTTCATGGCTATTTGATCCCTGAAAATCATGGGCATTCAGGATTACTAAACACAAGTGTGTACGGTTCATAATAACTCATCTATTTTTTTTTACAGTGTGGCTTTAGTGTTTGATTTTCAGACTTTTTGATGACAGATTTTTTTTTTTTTATATTGGTTCCAGATTAATGGAATGGTGTGAACTTTCACCTAGTTAGCTTTTACGATAATTGTTCAGTACGAAAAGTGCAAATGAGAAACAGAAAATTGGTGCTCAGTTATTTAATTTATCAGTAGACTATTGTTAATGGAATTAATTAAGACATTATGTGTCTGTTATTTAATAAATGTTACTGATAATTTGGATAACCGAACAATCATTTCCACAGTCTCAAAAATGTGAAATCAGTGGTTTATTCACCAATAAATACAGAATTCCCTAGCAAACTGTTTCCAGAAGAAAACAGATCAGTGTTGATAAATGTTACTGAATATCAACTATAACAGAAAACGTATCTCATAACTTGCTCATGATCGATAAATACGTGAATTTCCTTTGTCATCGAGCAAAATGATTAGGTCTTTCAATGGCTTGGAAAAGCACTGAATACACCGTGAAGAAGCTGGGTGTGTTAATGTGTGTGTGTGTTGTAGCCTTGTGGTTTTCCTACACTGCCATCGCGTGGTGTTAATGTTAATACGCCGAAGGGTTAGATGTGTGAAACTTACAAGTGATTACTGTCTCAGGATGCTTTGAAGACAGATGTGCCGGGTTCCTTAAGGCATTACTCACTGACCTATAAGCTCTAATAAGCAAAAACACTCTAGTTTTCACCTTGTTTCACTCAGAGAGCGTGTGTGTGTCCTTTGGCTAGAAGCGCAGTTATAATCCAGTGTTTCCTGTGAGTCAGCTCATCAGCGCGGACACTCACCCGGACTGGTATTTGGGGGAATTCTGTCCTCTCTAACGGCCTGGGCCTTAACACTCTGTTTACAAAGCTGCCAGATGCCAGTTATTCCCCGTATCCGATAAAAAACGGCCAAAACACACAGCCAAGCGCCCTGCGGCATCGATACACACATCTTTGTTTACACTGGAGTGTTATTTAACCTGTGGGTGTCAGTTAGCCTATTAGCCCAGCGGTCGCTTGACTGAATGAGATTTCCTTGAGTCACTCAGTCAATAATGTTGGCTTCCTCCAGACCCGGTACCTTCACCACCACGCCAGTCTCCAGTGATTAATTCACCGTGATTCATAAGCCTCCAGAGAGAGAGAGTGTGTGTATGTGTATACACACACACACACACACACACACACACACACACACACACATATATATATATATATATATATATATATATATATATATATATATATATATATATATATATATATATATATATATGTGTGTGTGTGTGTATATATATATATATGTGTGTGTGTATGTATGTATGTATGTATGTGTATGTGTGTTTTCTGGACTGCTTATATAGAATATATATATATATATATATATATATATATATATATATGAGACTGCTTATCCTTCATATGTGAGCAGCTGTGGATAAGCAGTCCAGAAAATGGAAGCATATCCACCCATTTTCTGCACTGCTTATCCTACACAGGTTGCATTGGACCTGGACCGGGTGCCAACCCATCATAGTGCACGATTTGCATACTCACACACACTACAAACAATTTAGTAATGTCACTCAGCCTACAAGCCTATATATACATGCATCTATCTATCTATCTATCTATCTATCTATCTATCTATCTATCTATCTATCTATCTATCTATCTATCTATATATATATATATATATATAGAGAGAGAGAGAGAGAGAGAGAGAGAGAGAGAAACAGAAAATATGAGTGATAAATGATTCCAATTCAGTGGTATATATATAGCTACATGCATGCCTCTACAGCTGTCTCTGATAAAAATGTGTCTGAATACCTCCCCAAACACTGACATTAGGAAATAAAATTGGGAAATCTAAGAAATTGTAACACAAGCAGTGTGTTGTGTCTTGTGTATTCCAAGCAAATTGGGTTAATCTAGAACACTGATTATCCCTACTGAAAAATCCAGCTTGTTCTGACCAACTGCCAAAATACATAGAGCTTGTCAAAATTTGCCAGCTGGTTAGTTCTGTTCCAGCTTCTTGATAACTTGACTCAATAAGAGACGATTGTATTTTCTTCCCTAAGTTTGCGACTAAATTTTATTTCACATGCATTCATATGTAGAGCAATTTTAAAACACAATGCACCCTAAGAAAAATGCATGCAAAATAGATTGAGAAACTTAAAGAAATGAGAAAAACTAAAGATACAGTTTTACTGAATTGGTTTTGAATTCTAATCGTTTTTACTTGGGATATACGGTAATGCAACAAAACAACATGCTTTGGGGTTTCTGGGATATATGAAATAGAGAAAGTATGCAGTTACTGAATTATTTATCTATGTTAAGGAAATTGTTTTTTTCTGTGTTTGTGTAGCCCAATAAGCTGGCTAGCTCAGAGGCAATGATTCCCAGACAAATAAATCAATAGCTATTTTTCAATATCCAGTAAAATGTAAAGAATATGTAGTATTTAAGTGTATAAATAATAAATATATAAAGTAAAATAAGTTTAATAACTTTTGTTCCCTAGTAACAAGTCAAGTGAATTGTATTTTTATTGACAAATTAATTGGATACAGTTTTCAGTTTTTAATGTTTTTTTTTATATTTAATGTTAAGAATTTAACATTTAAATAAATAAATAAATAAACAAACAAACAAACAAACTAATATTGACATTTTACATGTGGGCTGCATTATATAAATATAAATATAATTTTGTACAATTCAAGATTCAAGAAGCTTTATTGTCATTTCAACCACATATAGCTGACGCAGTACATAGTGAAATGAAACAACGTTTCTCCAGGACCTGGTGCTACATAAACATACAACAACAAAGTTCAACATAAAAAAACAACACCACAGAGCTAGGACTGAAGATTGTCTTAGCCACGTAAAGTACATAAACAATATCACATGAAAATGCATTGTAAACGGTTGTAAAAATCATTATTTTACTTGTTTTTTGTTTTGTTTTGGCTCTTAAATAGTGAACTTAAGGGAAAATATAAATTGTTCTAAAACTGTCCTTTTAGAACATAGGACATTGGAATGATGGTAAAAAAATTAAAAAAAAGTGACAAAGTGTTTCCCCTTTTTTCTAGGATGACCTAGAGAAACTTAGGCTTAGACCTTGTGAATATATCCCATATTTGTTTTAAGACAAATAAAACCATGAGGTGGTGCATTAAAATTAGCTACTTGCATATTTTTTCCTTCTTATGTGGCAAGTAAACCTCTTAGGTCTATCTTGTGGATTTAATGTTGAGATAGTAAATAAAAGTTCACAAAATGTCCCAGATTACCTTTATTTACCACCTCTTCCAATAATCCGCCAGACTGTCATAAAGACAGCGCTGTTGAATCCACAGCCCTCTTACTACTCTATTAGTCTTTACATGGAATAAATGTGTAAAACGTTTGAAGCAGAAGACTTCCTAAAATGAATGCATTTCCTCTCTGGTGGTTTGATGACTTGTCCAGGGAAACTTCCGAACATAATTACCTCTTGTATATTTATTTCCTATCTTTAAATAATTCCATGTGTTTATACAAGGCCAGCATATATGTGAATCAGCGAGGCTTAAAAAATAAATAAATAAATAAATCAAAAAAAAAAAAAAAAAAAAGTTTTTCAGAGATCTATGAATCACCAGAATGACTAACAGCTTCGGAATAACATGTAATTTGCTGTTATAACGCACACACTGAGCTCTACCTCTAGCGGCCACACTGTGTAATTACACAGATACGCCTTCTGTACACTCATGGATTCATCACCAGAAAAACATTTAGTTGTGTTGATGAATCAGACTAGTTCAAAGTGCACCCTGTTTTCCTCCCACAAAATACAATCCTTAGTATCTGTCAGTATTCAAGTACCATATTAACATATTTGGCATTTTCATTGAGGATGTTACACAATTTCGTATGTTAAAGTTCTTACATCGCTACACATAGACATGCTGTCCTTTCACACAATTTTACACTAAATAAATGTAGTTCTTCCGCAAACTGTTGCCACAAAGTTGGAAGCACAACATTGTATAATACACCCACCTGGCATAACATTATGACCACCTGCCTAATATTGTGTTGGTCCCCCTTTAGTTGCTAAAACAGCCCTGACCCGTCAGGCACTGTGTATTCTGACACCTTTCTATCAGAACCAGTATTAACTTCTTCAGCAATTTGAGCAACAGTAGCTCGTCTGTTGGATCGGATCACATGGGTGAGCTCCCCACGTGCATCAATGAGCCTTGGCCGTCCATGACCCTGTCGCCGGTTCACCACTGTTCCTTCCTTAGACCACTTTTGATAGATACTGACCACTGCAGACCGGGAACACCCCACAAGAGCTGCAGTTTCTGATCCAGTCGTCTAGCCATCGCAATTTGGCCCTTGTCAAACTCTCTCAAATCCTTGTCCATTTTTCCTACTTCTAACATGTCAACTTTGAGGACTAAATGTTCACTTCCTGCCTAATATATCCCACCCACTAACATGTGCCATGATCAGGAGATAATCCGTGTTCTTCACTTCAGCTGGCAGTGCTCATAATGTTATGGCTGTTCGGTGTATTGTCTCTGTATGCCGTACCATTACAACTTCACTTTACGGTCTGGAACTAAGATGCCTCTGTTCCAGCATGACAATGGCCATGTGAACAAATCAAGATCCATGAAGATGTGGTTTAGCAAGGCTGGTGTAAAAGAACTCGAGTGGCCTGCACAGAGACCTGACCTCAACATCAATGACACCTGTGGAAAGAACTAGAAGGCCCACAACCAATATCAGTACCTGACCTCACTAATGCCATTGTGGCTGAAATCTAGTGGAAAGCCTTTGCCAGAAGAGTATTATTACTTTGCCATAAGAGGTTATTAGCAAAGGGGGATTAAATCTAAAATGGAATGTTCAACAACAAATATGGGTGTGATGGTCAGGTATCAACAAACATTTGGCCATACACTGTATGTGAAGACATATGCAAATAAATTAATGTTGGAAAATCCCATGTAAAAATGAATGAACCCTGTGGGTGGAAAAAAAATCACAAATAAAGAGCCTGAGTCATGTGGGAAAATAAAAACACACACTACCTGTGACAACAATGTAAAAATATAATAAGTTTAATAAATAACCTGGTTCATTCATTCATCTTTAGTAACTGCTTTATCCTGGCCAGGTTTGTGGTGAAACTGGAGCCCATTCCAGGAACATGGCATGAGACAGGAATACATCCTGGATGAGATAGTGGATCCAGTCCAACTACTGTAATGTTTTTAGAAGGTGGCAGGAAACTTATGTGGACACAGGGTGAACAGAAACACTACTCAGACAGTAAGCTGCTGTCACCCATGTGAAAGGCTAACGTGAGAAATAAGTTAGATAAGTACAGTACCTTACATGTTATTCATCTGATTATTAGAAAGTTCACATGACCTTTCTGTAAGGGAATGGACAGGGACCACCAATTAGATATTATATGGGTGACAGCATGCATTTCTGAACTCTGGATCAATGTGAAATTTTTAGAATAAACACAGGCCCTAAATCTCAGTTATTCAGACTCTGTTATTTAGGAAGTTGCACAAAACTATACAAGACAATGTTTAGCTTGGGTCATATACAGCCCAGGGCCCATTCATCTGCAGGGAGGAAGAGTTTCCATGACAACAATGGTTATCAGTATCCTCCATGTGTTTCCTGTGGAGGTGTGGCATTATGTGGTAATGGTCATGCAGATATTGTTCTCTCAGTATAGTGACCACAGATCAGACTGTAAACTCTGTGCAGGGGAGTTTGTGTCCCGAGCAGCTGGAGGTCTGTACAGCATGACGGGATGGCACTGAGGAGTCTCTCGTACATGCCCTCTGCAGAAGCGCTTTTAGGAGCATGGTGGTACCATTGGTTTCTCTGCTTGGGGCTGCCTCTGGTGGTCCCAAATTCTTCACCAGTTCCATCACAGGACACCAACAGCTTTACCAGAGGGTTCCTGGGCCTGGATAAATGCAATGTTTGTGTGGGCACTTCCATATGCAAGAAGCTTTATAAAGAGCAAATAAGGTAAGTTAGTGATTGTGTTTTAAAAACTGTCGTAGTTTTGTAGTATTCAAACATATATACTACAGTTAACGCAACAATCAAAAAGTATGGAGCAAGTGTTACCATCAGCACTGAATCTACAAGACTACAACAAAGAACATGTTTGATGGCAAGTTGTTGAAATATCAAGTCAACATTGAAGTTCCTCCTAAACTAGAGAATGGAGCAGAAATAGTACTAAATGAGTTGCATAAAAATGCTTTAAATGTGGGGTCTAATGTGGAATTCACTTAACTTCACACCAGGTTTGAAAGGTGGCTGCCTCCTCAACTGCATTTGCCCTCAGATAACAGGACATCTTACGAGGCAAATTACACAGATGACTCGGAAACCTGGAGGCCTGTTGTGCTGTCACGCCTGGTTTCCCCCGACCTGCACCAACTGGCTGACAAAAACATTTGCATCTCAGCAGGCAAAAGGAAATCCTGCAGCATTGAGGCTGTTTTAAGAGCAACACCACGGTTCCAGAACTTAGACAAGTCCAATATCCTGTTACCCAGTATGGTGCAGGTCTGTCTCCATCTGTGCTGTTCTAAGCGTTTACCTTACTGCACAAATGTCAGATTGAGTTGTTTCAGCTACTTCAAATTAATGATTACATTTCATCACTACTATGTTTCTCTGAAAAGACTTTTTATGGAAAGTAATGATTCCCGTAGAAAATGCATTCATTATACATAACTACAATGCCATTGAATTGGGTTATGATACAGACATGAACAATTTCGAAGAATTCTGAAAAGACTGCTGGAGTGTATGCTATCCTCTTTCCTCAGGGTCTGGTCACACCCATGCTGCGCTGCCCATCTCAGAGGCTGCTGGATCGAATTGTGCACCGCTACTTTGAAGTGGCTGATGTGGGAAGTGTACAGATGAAGCACTTCACCAGTAAGGACAAGCTCAGACTGCTGTACACACTGGCTGTAAATCAACAGCCTCTTATACTGCAGGTATACAATATAATTAGTTACATACTCTTTACCAATACTAATGTAACAATCTTTTAAAAAAATAAAATAGCTTCTCTAGGAATATCAACTATTCAAAGGACCCTTGAGTAACTGGTCTTTTGTTCTAAGAGTGCAAATAAAATCAATATGCTCCTCTCACATATTTATAGATGTGTCGTATCTATTAAACTTTTAACAAAAAAAGGTTCTTTATCCAACAGCCTTAAGGGTTCTTTTAGATGCTGGAACCAAACTCACACAAGCCTTAAAACATTTTGAAATATTACAAAGTGAGTCAGTTCTTGAGTAGGCTCTCCTCCTCCCCATCCCTGTTGTGCTGCTCTAGATGTTTCCAGGCACTGAGGGCTGGCCCTTCCCGCGCTATCACGGCTCTTGTGGCAGGCTGATGATGTGGGCAGGCTGCAGACCCCTGAGGAACTTGTACCCATCACCACTGGCACACAGGTCTGATGCTGCCTACCAGATCCTCCACACCACCCAAAGTCTGGCCTCCAATAGCCTCCACTTCCACCTTTATTACACCAGTGTTTCAGAGGACATATTTGGTATAGCAGAGGATGGAAGGATCTTCATCATGGATGCCAGCACAATCGGGATCATCGACTTGAAGGAGGGTGAGGCATTATGAAACAACAGAAATATTTATGTCAGCAGTATGACGATGCTTTAATCATGTGAATATGGATAACTCATAACACTTTCAAGGAAGTGTGGCGTCTCACAAATAGGTCATCTATCAAATCTGTATTGACTGAAAATGAGATAAATAATATCTGATAAGGGGAAATCATGCTAGAATTCTTAGTATATGTAACTAAATTTGTACGTAGTCTGTTTGAAAGGCAGAGGGATTTCATAGAGCTAAGCTTTAAAACCACTATTAAGTAAGCAATAAATGATGACGCTTTCAATGTGTGCTTTTAAATTTGAAGTCAATATGCTTTAGTTATGATTTCCTATATAGTTTTCCACATAATTGGCTAATTTTAAAGACAGAATAGCACAATAAGTGGAAATGTTTATTAATTTTAGCATCCTCTATCTACAGCAGACGTTCTCTATTTTCTGCACCCTGGGATCTGTTTAGATGTTGTGGGGGGGAAAAAAAATCCAAGGTCCCATGCTGCCCACATTTATTTCATGAATGTTTAAGTTACTACAGATATGTACAATAAAGCTCTGGCTACTTATAGCTTTCTGTTCCTAAACCTTTCACCAACAGAACATATTAGGTCCAAGTTCCAAGTATTTATAGGCAGATTGGTTTTTGTGAGTTATAGAGATTTGAAGAAATTATACCCAGTCAAGTGACCAGTAAAATCCTAAGATACAGTGGATATCAGTCATGCACCCCCCCATGCATTAGGATAGGTATAACGGCTGCTTACAGCGATCTAAATTACAAAAGAAATTAGTACAGGTTAGCTTCAAATCAGAATTGAATTAATCCTACATCCTATGACTACGCCAGAGGGGGGAAAACAGGAAATAAAAAGTCATGCATTAAACATTATTTGGTGGCAATAACAATTTGTTCTTATTTATAAGGCTACTTTGCAAAAACTGCTTTATCATCAGGCTAGGGCAGATACCGTATAGCCGCTATGATCTTAGGCCTTCTGGCTTAATGATGGTATGCTCTAACGGTTAATATACGATTAGTTAAAATAACACTGCATTAACGTCCACATACCTTCTCTAGGGTTCCAAACTGAGGCGGATACACAGAACCACACAGACGTGTTCTCATGTCTGAGTGGCTCCTGCACAAGAACTCCTCCCTGTGAGAGCATTCGTCCCTCTCAGAGCTTTACTTTAATCTGCAGACATGTCCTGTCCAAACTGCTCACTTCTACGGATGTGCAGTCGTCTGGACTGCCCAGAAGAGTCATCACAGAGTTGACTGTATGTGCAGACCCAACACAATCCGATCAGAAGATACACAAAGCTGTTCAAATACTTAAGGACACACTACAGCCCTTCAGGCCATGCAATATCAGTTATGGATACAGGTATCCTGAATGCAGGTATAGTGACAAGTTCTAGAGCATCATTTGTGATCAACAGTAATTTCAAACAAACATTGTGAGAACTACATACACTACATATAGGTTTTTTTGCAGCATAGATTATACAGTTTACACATCACACAATAGCCACACTTCCATTCAAACTGTTTAATAATTCAAACACCTGTCAAACAGTTTGACAGTGTTTTCCTTACATTTCTTACTAAACAGTATAATCCATGTATAGAAAACAAGAGAAATGATTAAAACGACGCTGCTCCATAAAATTTAATGGCATGTACTCTCAAAAAATAACAGCATTCCATCAACAAATATTTTCAAGCAATAAATACACATTTATAAATAGTGTAAATTTACAAGATTAGAAACATAACAAAAAGTACAAATTAAAGTTTACTCATTAGCCATGTGCAACCCATGTTTCTTTGTGACTTGGCTGTTTTTCCCTTACTATCTATCTACAATATATATATATATATATATATATATATATATATATATATATATATATATATATATATATATATATATATATATATATATATATATATATATATATATATATATATATAAGACTAACAAACTGATAAAAAAATGAATTACCTTCACATTATAATTCTCTTTTTTCAGTTTCATTGCCTAAAGAAATTTAAGAAAGACCAGCTACCCTAGTACTCATTTAGTAGAGAAAGAAATTCAAGGAACTATGGTCATGTATCACCCCATACATAAATCACTTAAGAAAGGAAAGAAATTCATCAGATTCAAAACAAAAGAAAAGAAAGAAAAGGAAACAGACACATCAGTAGTTTGAGCGATTTTGCCAGTTGTAATATATGTACGATTTTTCACTGATTTGTCCTTTGTATATAGTTTGCCTTTTCCCTCTAAGGAGTGGTGCTGAGCCAGTCAAAACAGTCCGAGAATAGAATGGAGAGGTGCCCACTGCCCACTCCAGACCAGTGGGGGTGACACTCTGTATTTGGGTTGCATAGACAAACAGTTTAGAGCCAGCAGCCTTGTGCTATTTGCTACAGAAACCAGTGGTGTGGAACTGGGTCACTACTCCTGAATATCAGAAAGAGTTATGTTGCGTTCCAGGGGGTTATCCTCAGAACTTGTTAATGTTAATGTCAAGATGTGGAGGAAGGCAGAGGTGAAGCCTGTTGAGAAAAAAAAAAAAAAAGAGTGAAACAAATTAGCTAGAATTAAGTACTGAAGTATATCATACAATATATGAAAGGTAAGACAGTGATGTGAACACCATCTGAATGAATTAAAGGCAGTGACTCACTAATGTGAACTGGTCATAGACTTGCATCAGATCCTCCATCTTATACTGCTCCAAAACTACAAAATTTTCAAGGTTTGGACTGCCTCGACGAGCACAGTCCTGACAATGCACCACATAGGTCTTCCGCGAGTTGCTCTCACTGGTGACAAACAGTAGGTCAAAGACCTCCACCTAAAGAGAGGAACATGAAATCACAAAAACGATTAAAAATATACAACCATTCCTTAATAAATATGTTGCACCCTTATTCATCAAAGCTGTGTAGAAATTAGTGCAGATCTGATTGACCTGACTAACATATAAAAAAGAAACTGCACAAATCTAAACAAGTTCACATGCACTCCAGCCAGATGGGAATTTCATGTACACATATAACAAAAGATGAAACTGATAAATAGGGAAGCTGTTGATGAAGTTTGCATATGGTGCAATGATGTTTGCCCATATGCATCTTTGATAAACAAGGGGCTTTATAATAGAGTAATGGTAATTCAGAGCCTCCTGGTGGTGCAACATGGAACAGAAAGCCATGGGTACCTGTTGTTAATAAACTCCCATAGAAACAAAAGCTGGGGTTGAAAACAGTGAATCATTAATATCTTTATCTGAATGGAAGCAATATTTGTTAAGATATTTTGTTAATAAAATTCCTGATGAAGTAGTTTAACAGCTGTTGGTTGTGCATCAAATCCTGAACCCTGCAAGTTCTCCACACAAACATTGACAATTATCTGCTCAGCTCACATATAGTCATTCGTCAACCCAAACAAAACAGTGTTGCAATAATCAAAAGTATAGTTCAGGCATCACACTATTTTACATTAAAAAGATCTACAGAAACCATTTAGTATATTGAGAGATGTACTGTAGCACATTTCTACAGAACGAGAGCCACCCCATACCTCACAAATGCTACAGTAGTGTGCTGGCTCGTCCTTGGTCCTCCCATGCCACACCAGCTCTCTGCCTGCAGCTATCAGAGCCTCCCTGAGCATCTGACACTGCTTCAGTGTCTTCAGCAAACAGTACCTGCCACCACAGAAAAACACATGATCTTAACAACCACAGCCAACCCTGTTTCACAGTTTAAACTGGACCACTACCTAAACAAATCAATTTACTAAATCAATATGCATTAAATTACAGGTCGCATGAGAAGTACATGTTTTTGGCATAGTGTTTGTACATCAAGATGACTCACTTGATCATCTCAAAGAGCTTGTGGTCCGATACTTTAATATTTCTGGCCAGGTTCCAAGAGAGGTGAATCATAGGAACGATGGATTTGACACTCTGGAGTTTGTTCCACTCATAGCGCTCCACTGCCAACTTGTACTGATGTGCTGAAAACAGAGGAGCAAAGGTAATGGCCAAAAAACAGAATTTGCATTAACATTTTGTGACATAAGGTTTCATCTCCCATTCAATTTATCTTGTATGGAAACTTAATACAAAAAGTCTGCCGGTATAAAAAAAAAAAAAAAAAAAAACAATACAACTTTTATAGTTACCGGTGAGAGGGCCTACATTCCAGGCTACATTATTGCACCAGCCAATGGCCTGCACCCAGTGTACTGTGCCCGTGTTTAGCCACACTAGGTCTCCTGGTCTCTGGATGAAGCGATACACTGGCACATTAGCTTCATACAAGTCCTCCAGGTTAGGCCACCATGAGCCCATCAAGAAATTGATGTTATTCCTACATAATTAAAAAACAATTGGTATAGAGGTCAAGACACATGTAACTTATAGACCTTATATGAAATCTTAATCTCATGTGACAGTATACAGTTTTAATTGACTTACTTCTCACAAAAGTCATTCAGAACACCCCAGTATGACTCGGGTACAGCAAACCACTCACAGTCTCCTGGGCCGATGTTAATGTTGACTGAACAGAAATTGTTGTTTTCTTGATGACCTGAACAACAATATTAGTGACACATCAGCATTTAAAAAAAACCTGAACATTAAACATATAGTATATAGTAGTCACTTGCAAGGGTAACACTAACTGTGTGTGTGTGTGTGTGTGTGTGTTCGCATGACTGTGTACACATCACAGACCTGGTGTCCTGCTGCCAGGGACCTTCATATAGAGCTGGACAGTATTCATGCCCAGGATAGTATGGCCCACATGAGTGAGCAGGTTCCCTGCAGAAACAACACGAGCGAATGCAGGCAGCTTACTCAACTCAGCCAGCTGCAGCTTCCACCTGCATCACACAGAAAAAAGCTATTCAAATATCACAGCTAACAAATGTACACACTGCTCCAATCATTCTCCTTCAGCAAGCTCCAGCCACAACTTCCTAACAAGCTGGGATTTGCAAAAACAAATATTATAATAATAATAATTTCACTGTACTGTAATGGATATATGACAAAGGCTTCTTCTTCTAGTGCAAACTGAAACTTTAATATAAACAAAGTACATAGTGTCACAAGTTTTCTCTATTCAATACCCAAGCATTTTTCCAGTACAGGGTTGTCTGGACCCATATGAATCTCTGAACAGCTTAATTACAGCATGTAGACAATGCTAACAAACTGAAGCATTAAAACTATATAAATGGTCTGAATTAACAACTTCCTTTCAAAAACACTTACTTTTGCTCATCTGACAAGTCAATGTTTGTCCCAAACTTGATGTGCTTAAAGGGACCTCTTCGTCGTCGTACCAAACTGGAAAAAAAATACATGAATTTTATTTAAATATGGAATGCATTTGAGATGCAATACTGCAATGACTGTTGGGACTTTAGCAAGGGCCTTACTTTTCTGCAGGAGCTGATTCTGTGTCAGAGTGCTCCTTCTGTCCTTTCTTTTCATTCTCCTCCTGAAAATGAGTCAAGGACAGACAAAATGATTACGTGTTTATCAAGTGAAATTATTTGATCTGGGGGTGTATACCAAGCCAATTGCAAAGGGAAAGAAACAGTAGGGGTCACTATGTCTCTTGTTATTCCCATAACAAGTCATCTACTGAAAACAGGAAGCATTTTTCATGCTTTAGTTTTCTCCCCTCCAGCTCCTATCTGCTTGCATTCAGAGCACTGCTGCACTTGACTTGAGGTTGTAATTTTTTTCCCCCCTCTCAAAAGGAACCTGGGCTGATCTTCTCAACTCCCAATTACTCTAAAGAGAGTGGCATCATGCTGCATATAAAGCATTTGCTTTAGAACAATCAACATGCAGACATATTAGGCTCATAAATCTATAATATACATATTTTTCTCCCACTTTGTAGCCTAAAAGCATTGAATTCGAAAATTGTGTTATTCCGAGCACCTATGACCCACTTTGAAGGCAAATCAAATGCAGCATATCTTCAGACAAGCACACATTGTACAAATTTTGGCATACCTTCGACTTGACTTTGTCTTAAAAGACACTTGGAGCAAGTAAAGGAAGTGAGAGAGACTTCCTGTTTCTGATGTAACTTAACATAACACGGCAAGTCTGTTCTTCACAGTGGGCTTAAAGCACTGGCAAGACAACAGCAAGTAAAACATGTACTTCTTTGGCCCAATTAAGATCAACATATATATGATCAAATATCAGACCTTTATTGTCATATACATTACATGGCAAAAAGTAAGCAGACACCTGACCATGACCCGAACATATGAGCTCTCCCCAAACCTGGAGACAAACAATTGCAGACCTGTTCCATCAAGAGTGTGTCTCTGTGCACATTTGAAAGGTTCATAAATACTTGGTCAGCCAAGGCTGATGAGGAAGAACTCAAGTGTCCTGCTCACAGTCCTGTTTTCAACTCTATTAAACAGCTTTGGGATGAACCAGAACAGAGTGCACCCCAGACCTCCTCAACCAACATCAGTGCCTGACCTCACTAATGCTTCTGTGGCAGAATGAGCAAATTCCCACAGCCACATTACAACATCTACTGGAAAGCCTTGCCAGAAGAGTGGAGGCTGTTGTGGTAGCAAAAGGGGCAAAGGGAAACTTCAAATTAAAATGTCATGCTTTTGGAAAAGGAAGCACAAATCGGTGTTATGGTCTGGTGTCCAGATACATTTGGCCAAGCAAAGTATACTTAAAATCAAATAGCCCATTTCTATAAAAGAAAAAACCTTCTTAAAAGAAGGTTATTTATATACATAACTATTTAACAATCATATCTCACAGGTAAGAGGTCAACTGCACAGAATGTGCTAGCAAACATAAGGTTAGTCACCAATGAGTTCATCAAAATAATTAAAATGTTCCACCAACACACTTCAGTTACTAATCCTAGTCAAAAAATAAAAACTGAAACATTACCAACCAAAAAACAGTAAAACCTCCACGGAAGAACAACTACTACTCAGTTAAACATGGTGAACTAAACCATTTCCACCAGGACACTAGTTATTCACAACCTGTTAATATTCCTCAGTACTAGCCATTCCATTGTTTTTGTCCATCCCTTCATCTTACCCTGAAATGCACACCAGACAATAAGATAAATCCATATTTCTCAAACAAACTGAAGACTGGCATCAGTTGTTTTAAAAGCTCTTACTCCGACATTTTGCAACCTGTAAATTTCAATTAATCACTTCAACAAAAGGGTCTCTGGTTGATTGCTGACTTTATATGGCCTTTAATCAACTACAATGCCTTCTATTTTGCTTTTCTACAAAACAGTTAAAACGTACAGTGCAATTAAGAACTTTTTTCTAGTATTCTAAGCCTGTTAACAACAAAGCGTTTCAGGATGCCATGAAGACAAACTCAGCCTAACGTTTGGGTTTACCAGGTTGACCCACCACTGTTGTTTTAAGAGTTGGGTCCACATATAACACCACCTTTCTGCTGTTCAAAACCCATTACCCTCATTTCTGGTTCAATGTGACATTATTAAAGTGACTTTTATATAAAAAACACTCTCCCTACAGAATGGGTCATTTTAGTGGCAATAAAACTGATATGGAATGCTAGCTGTGGCAGTAACAGCACACATACAGTGACAAAGCATCTTTGAGACCACAGATTTTCAATAAGAGCTGGTGTTTTACAGCAACATAAGCATGACCAAGACCACTGGCAATTAGATCAGGGTGTTTGAAGCAATGTGACAAATTTGAGAAAAGTTTAAATGTATGCAAATATGGAGTATATAGTTACAGGCACAGATAATACACGTTTTACTGGTCTTTACTACCACTGGTAGCGAGCACACACGGCTTCTCCTTCATCTTGTATGGTGCAATGACATATACAAACCCTCTACATACAAAATGTGTCATTTCAGCAGCAAGGAAACTGATATGAAATACTAGTTGCGGCACCCACTGATAAATGTTATTACTATGGCAACAGGTAGTAGGAACTCCTATTGGCAACTACAGTATAACGACTGGCACCCATTAAATTACTATAAGAGTGAACATAGCATTAAGATGGGGGTGGCAGGATCTTACAAATGTTTATGAAGCAGCATCAAGTCATGCCCATGTGACAACAGGTCTTTTGATATTATACCCATTGACAGTCTCACATATCAAACATATAGTAATTACTTGAATTAGCATCACCTAAATTTTAGCCACATATGAACAAAGCTTTGAAACAGGTACAGATAAAATCAAACCGATGAAACAAAGACTGATGAACTTTAAGACATTTAGGACTAAAAACTAAAATAAAATCACTCGCACAACATGCAACTCTAACATCTTTAGTCAAGGATAAGAAGATACTTACACGCAGAGACTCCTGGAAAGAGGAGGCCTGGTACTGCGCATACTTGGAGATGGTGGTATGGGATCGGCTACTCTCACAGCGCCATGTCTTCCTGGTGCCGGTGATGTCCCAATTCTCATCAGTGGGCTGCAAGAACTGAGTCCTCACTTCCACCAGGTGATCTGGGTTTGCCTCCACCAAGGTCTTAGTGGAAAACAGACCCAGGTCTGAGGCACAGGGAAGAGGGAAGAAAGGAGAGAGAAGCATGGATTTTTAGCCAATTCCTCAATACAATCAGTCAAATCAAATGTGTTAGGCAATGCAAATACCTCTTCCAAAAATTAAATACTTGAAACAAAATAAGTTATTCAAAACCAATAAACCATCTCAAGCTGGGGAATAAATAATAAATCAGAATTACACAGAATAATAAAGCACTGGCAGTATGACAAGTTGGCAGTATGGTATTAGACTGAATGCATATGAATGTGCACCTCTGGTAAAAAGCCAGGCAGCCAATTATGTGATGAGTATAATGACATACCAGCAGATAGAGGAGATGACCGGTCATTGCAATAATAATTGTCTAACAGTCATATCAAATAAAGGTATCAGTGTACATAAAGGTATATGTCCATACCTTATTAATCATCTATTATATATATAAAAGTAAACAAACAAAACACAGCGGCAGATTCAGAGCTTATGGTCACAAGTCAAAATGCAGGCCTTAAGGTGGGAAGTGCTGTATCCTATCCAAATGTAGCTGGTGTGTTTTTTTTTGAGATGCTACCTGTAATGACAGTTTTAGCTTACAGGTGGTGCTGTTGCCTTGTATGATCTGATAATGTACAAAACACACACAGCAAGTAGTTCACTCTCACTGGCAGCTTCAGATAACTAAATATTTCCCAAGCTTGCCGACTTGTAATTAAACCACCCAACAGTTAATACACACTCAGCTGCTTCCCTGTACGACTACTCTTCAGCACATCAAACTACAATCTTGAGTGGTATGTGCTTAAAGCCACAGAGAAAACTTTATACAGACACAGACAAACCCAGAAACACAGACACGTACCCAGCTTAAGTGCTCCAGCAAGGCCTCGGATAACTGTAACAGGGTTGACCGCGTTAGTGCAGAACTGGTGAAGTGGTGGGAAGAACGCATCCCTTTTGCTCTCCAACTGTAGGCAGGTTAAACACAAGAGTTGAACCCAAAATTGAAAGAAAGTAACATGCTGACGTATTTTGAGTCTTTCCCCCTTTGACTGCAACCTTTCTACTAGGTCACATGTAGAGAGACCCAATATGAGGAAAGTATGACAATCACATAACCCAATGCTCTAATTCACTTCCTCTGAATGTATGGTATGTATGAAGATCAAAATGTCTGTGCAAATAAATGACGCAGAGGAAAGAAAAAAAAATGATCAGTTATAAATGAAGGCACATTTTCTAAGTGAAGTTTTTTTCAAGCCACCTTAATATATATATATATTTTTTTTTTTATTGACACTTCTGAATATCACAATACAAATTGCTGGTATATTTTCCATTTGATGTTCATTACTAGCTCTACCACTTTTTACACAATTGGCTCCAACAAAGTGCTAGCAACATACAGAGCATAGTTTTCAAGTGGGAACTCGATTGCCTCAAAGCATGCTTACTTAATAATCTCAAAAAGGTAAGCTAATCAGAAAGAAGCTTTATAGCAGACGCAGAGGAATCCAGCCTATAGCCTTATTTCATTTGGCTTGTGTGAACGTATAATAAAAATAATACTTTTATTATAAAAAACAGCCACTGACACACTGCTGCTTGACATTTTCACACTATCCAGAATTCATAGCAAATCAGTAGAGCAGCCATCTGAAGGGTAGTTCCCATAAACCACTGTATGCACTCCATTTTCAACCACAGGCTTGACCATAGCCTGAGTTCGAATTAAAAGCAGCCATGTAGCATTCGTGTTGTTTTGTAATTTTGCAGTGATGACCATTAAATCACATTATTATAAAAGGAACTAAATTAAATAATCATTTTTTCCTTACAATTTTGGTGCGACATGCTAGTGCATTTTAAGATGGGGGTCAGGCAGCAGGTGGAAGGGTGATGACATGAATTTGTTATTAGCCTAAATAATCTACCTTCAAACACTCTTGCTGTGGCATTACAAGCCTGGAGTTCTACATGCAGGCATTTTGTTCGATTGATAAAGATGGGTTAAAATATCAGTTCGCATGACCAAATTGGCCTGGCTTATGACCGAGTCATGAGCCAAGACAAGAGATGCGTAAATCACTAGGGCTGAAACGATTCCTTGAGTAACTCGAATACAAAAAAGCATCAAGGCAAATTATTTGCCTTAAAGCTTCTTTTAGTCCATTTAATCTAACTACACACAGAGCACTGTTTCCCCACAGACCACCATTACTCGAATCAAGTCCACGAAGCAGAGTAGACACAAGGTAACAGCATGTTCGCATTTAGCCTAAATCAATATGATTGCTAGTTGAAATGAAGTGCTAGTTGAAAAGAAGTATATGTAGTGACTAAGACCGTAAGTCAATATGGTGGCCAGTTGCGTCCCTAATTTAAGTTTTATGAAAGCCTAAGCGTCATTCATGTTGATAGTCTCACTCTTTCTGTGCAACATACACACACCAGTATGTAGAGACACATTTACAAGGGTTTACTCTCCAAATAACTCTAATTTCATGTGGCAGAACAAAATGTGTTCAATTGTGTGTGTATGGACTCTTGTTCTTGTTACACAAATGCAATGTTTTGCTATTATTTTTTTTACTATTATTTTGATTCATGCCTTAGTTTTAGGTTGTACTATGTTTGCCTTTTTTAAAGTAATGCGAAATTGATTTTTATATTTATATATTTGTACTTTGAATATTAGATTGCAATTAAACGCACTAAATTAGTTTAGTGTATTAGTTTAGTTATTAATATAAGCAATTTCAGCAATAAAAAGGTTTAGTTTTTGAATAAGGAAACAAAATTCAGTTGTTCATATTAAAAAGACCTGGCTTATTTTCTCTTGTAGATTTAGTATTCCTCTTTAATAAAGAAAAAGTACTTCTTATCCGATTACTCGATTAATCGATGGAATAATCTGTAGAATACTCGATTAATAAAATAATCTCTAGCAGCCCCAATCATCATCAGTGTGTCAGCAATGAAGCAAATCAAAAACATGATGTACTCACATAAATACTAGGCGTAGGGGGGTTGAGTTTGTCCTTTGGTAGTGGAGGGAAGGGTGAAGAAGGGACCCTTGGAGGGGGACATCTGTCCATTAAGATGCTACTCGTGGATACACCGTTTTTCCCAAGGTGTCTGCAGGAGGAGAGGAAAACAGTATCCCAATTTAACACCTCTATTTCAGTTAATTAGTTCAGCAATTTATTTATGGAGTAGGTCTGGCAAAAGAAAAGAATTATTTTTATACTAATTGATGGATTTCGTCTAAGCACGTACAACATATTGTCCTAATTATGGAAATGCCTACTTTTTAGATAAAGAAAATAGCCTTAGCCAATCTCATTATTTATAAGGTCGGAATCACTGCATATTCTATAAACCCACATAAAAGCAGTAAAGCACTCGGTAGCAGAAAATGAAATTAGTTATAACTATTGACCCAGTAGCGCAGATGACATTTTACATTCTTTGTATACATAAACAGTAGTTTGAACAATATAAATACATTCTTTACTAAATCTTAGTTAAAAAGCTTCAAGCCCTTACATTACTGTACTGTAGTTAGCGATGTGATATTTAATTAAGCATACCCTAGGGTTAGTACGAGTCTGTTGTATTAGTCTGTAGTACTGACAGACTGAAATGCTGCAAAGAAATCTATATTTTCGGTATTTTGTACATTTCTAAAATATTCCAGATTGGTTACTTGATTATTAAAAATAACCCTTAGTCGAGGTCCTCATTGGACAGAAAGATGCCTTTTCCACGCTTCTGTAAATTTATAAAATAAAGTAACAACAAGCTCTTGGGACCAAGGAATGTTATATACTGCCTAGTCCTAGAAACAACTAGCTCGTAATGACAGTCACTGATTCCCACCTGCAGGCTTTAAGCACTTCCCTGGAGCTTGGGTAGATGGAGACAGATGCCCATGGAACAAGCGAAGGGTTTGGAGCTTTAGAGCAGACTAAAGGGGAGTCCACCTTCATTGGGCTTTGCGAGTCCTCCAGGCCTTTCCCATTGAGCCTGGGGCTGTTAAGGCTGCCAGCGCTGTTGTGCTCCGCAGATTTGGGAGAAGGTGTGGCTGTAGACATGGCTGAGCACGGTGATGAAGCAACAGAGTTCTCCTGCGTCTTAGAGCCCATTTGTAGGTGAATGCTGTTAACCGTTGTGCCAAGAGCAACCACCCCACTGTCTTTACTAACATCATTACTACTGGCTTTTCCCATATGCAAGGCCGAGAGTGGAAGATTGTCTGGACTGAGCTGAGCTGGTGAGCAAAGTTCGGGCACAGGAGCACCTGCCGAGCCCTGATGGACGTGATTAGGCCGTCCTGCAGTGGCAGTGCTGTTGGGCATCCCCGCCAAATGCCCATTTGAGGAAGGCATGCTCTCTTTGGTCAGAGCAGGGCCTTGATGTCCACCTGAGGTAGAGGAGTGAGGGACAGGGGGAGAGGGAAGGGGATTGAGAGACTCCTGTGAAGAATATCCACACTCATTTGGAACGCTTGTGCAGGTAGGCGGAGACGTCCCTGTGGAAGAAAGTGCCCGTTCACCATTGGGACCTGCTGAATGCGAACCTGGACTTTTGTTAAGCCCCTGTCAAAAACACAAGAAAACAAGAGTTATAAATAAAAGAAACCATCTTTGTAGCTTGGTGAGATAAATGACGAGGCAATATTTCTGCCATTTGTGGGTGTGGCTTTTAGGAGTGGGGTGTCTCACCTGAGTGGAGTTGACATGTTGGCTTTTCCACAGCTGATCATTCATTGTGCTGCTGCTGCTGGTAGGGGTTGCACAGTTACGAGGTAGTGCGTTTTGCTGCAGGTAAGGCACATTTCCATTGCTCCCTTGCCCTGGTAAGTGATTATTGCCCACAGAATTTCTCTCTGTGTTAGCCAGGGCTCCAGCAGTACTGCAGGGGGAAGGGCTCGCAGGAGCAGGTCCGTTGGCCATTGGCTGTAGGGTGCAGGGTGTACGAAATGAGGGCTGCGTGGTGATCGGTGTGTTCGAGAGAGCAACTGGTGCATGGCGCGGTGATGGGAGCGATTTTGAATCGGGCAGTGATGGGTCACTTTTTGGACAAGGTCCATTGGATAAGGTGGGCCGCACTTCACCAACAGCATTCAATCTCATCTGTTCAAAGGAGATAAATAAAAGTCTTACATTTTATACTGTATTATCCACACTGCAGTCCAGAAGCAAGTAAGAATTACACAAAACAGGTTACAAAATAATTATGCAATGCAGGCAATTATTCGTATGTAACAGCACACACCTGCTGATGCTGCTGCATAAGAATGAGTTGTTTTTCCAACTGTTCTAACATTTGAAGCTGCACTGGCTTCAGGTTTGTTCTGTTAGCCCGCAACTGTTCCAGGAGCTGTAAATACAAAGAATTAATTCTGCAAATGTGAACTCTATCCAGTTCCCGAAGAAGAAGAGAGGAAGACGACAAAGACAAAGAGGAGCTCATTCTACCAACCTGAAGCTTCTGGGGATTTAGGTAACAGTTAGGAACTTGCTGTTGGACTGGATTGGTGGAACAGATTTCAGCCGAGTTCTGCGCAGTTGTTAAATAGGCAAAACAAGTTGTAAGGCTATGTATAAAGTTATTTAAACCATGCTAAATTATACATGATGATCTTCTATACCTTGGCTGGACTGGTAGTTCTCTTCCTCTTGCTAGGACTGGATTGGTCGAGCGACTGGCTAGAGGACAGCATGTGTGGAGGCAGTGACTGTGCTGGGAGCTGGGACTGACCTTCACCATGCTGATGAGATTTTCCTGCTTGCTATTGGTAAAAAAAAAAAAAAAGAAAAAGTACAACACAACAACTTGGAAAAGGTCACACAAAGGAGTTTACTGGAGTTGAACTACATGGTCAGTCTAAGCAACTTACAAAAGGACTACCTTTAACTTTAAAGGCTAAAAGCCAAATGTTGGTGAAGTCTAAATTCAAGGTTTCTTTTTTTTTTTTAAATACATTTTCCAAGCCTTGCACTACATCAAGGATACTTGGCAGGAATAATGGAATAGTGACATGACCAACAAAAACAATGCATATTAAGACAATCTGACACTGAAACACTTCATCATCAAACAGCTGCTCAAGGGAAAAAGTTAATAAGAACAAGGAATATTTTACACCTAATGTCTCCTTACAACTGTCCCCCAACATTCACAAATGCTGCCTTCACCACAAACCTCCACTTTGATCTAGTGCATTGGTCATAATTTTCTGTTCATGCGGATCCCATGAACAGTAATGATGAATGATATGAGTGACTGAGTGAGCTGTTGTGCTGATGAAATCAACAGTCAAATAAAATTAAATTGTTAAATCATCAAAGATTGAATCATGGATTACAAATTAGTGTAAAGAATAAAACATGGCGTGAAGCAGCATGTCCCGAAGTGTTTGCAATCTGCCGGAGATTTTTTAAGTTAATAAAGAACGACATGTCATTAATTTCAATTGTTTATAGTAGCATTCAAGGCCAGGGAATGCATCTGAAATAAGTTAGCATAATAAGTTCCTGTTATTTTTTTATGGTGCAAGAGCTATAAGACACTTATTCCTTGTCAAGTTCTTGAGCATCTGGAAACCACAAAGTCCTCTGTCCTGAAGACGTTCCAGGGGAAAGTCTCTTTCTAACTTTTACAAAGTGCTAACACCGGAGATCAGTTCTGCATGTTAAACATCTCCTTACAGACAACTTCACAAATATCAAATGATCATCATGTTAATAGTCTCAGATTGTGTGGAACATTCAAGATACAAGTCCCAGTGAACAAGCAGTTAGGAGAGAAAAAGTGTCATAAAGTGCATCAATATAAACCTGTGGTTTGACTTGCAGCTACCACTTAAAACTGCACTGTACTGCTTGAAAAAAAAAAATCTGACCAATACGATTAGAAAATACAATAAGCACTGAGGCGTAAAAACCTTTAACGTGGAAAAAAAAAATTATTTATGTGCAAAGACTGAAGGTGTTCAAAGTGTAAAATATTTATATATTTATAATCATAAGATACATCTAAAGCTTTTTGGAGAAACGCACATTTGTATAGTGTTAATAGCATATTAAATAAATAACTAGAAAATACTAGAATCCTCATAAAGGGTGTGGGAAGTGGGGGTGGATGTCTACAGGCCCGTCTAGCTGAGCTGGTCTCACCTGCTGTGCTGTGTTCAGGGCTCCCTGTCTGGAGGTAAGCTCTGCTGGAATTGGTAGGCTCCATGCCTCCTCAATACTAGGGAGCATTTTACTTTTACTCTGTAGACTACCTTGCTGTAGATTACACAACTGAGCCTAGAAAAGATGTGTAAAAATATCACAGTTGAATTTATAAGTGGTTGATTATCTTAAAAAAGATCTCCACACATCAGTCTACATATTTGAAAATCAAACATTCCAGGTCATGTAATGGAAGTATGTTGGAAAGTAAAGATGGCAATGGCAGAGGCTTGGAAACAGCTCAGGTATATTTTTAAAAGAAAACTTGTATGTAGATATTAAGACACATATGTACACAATGCACGGTTTGGAACAGAAAACTCTAAACATGATCTTTATGTCAAATAGAACCCATAAAAGCTGAATATTAAGAGATTAGTATAGTTATGTTGGTTGGTACCTGTAGACATTTAATACGGGCAGTGAGAGCAGTAACGTTAGAGCAGGACTTGCTGCAGGTGGCGTTAATGTAGCATTTGATGGCATCCTGAGGCTGGTTGCAGGACTCGTAGAGGGTTCCCAGGTCCATCCAGGCAGCGGCATGGCTGTGATCCAGCTGTACTGCACATATATAGGCCTGAAGTGCGTCCATCGGCTGGTTCTGTTGCTGATATAACACACTGCAGACAAAGGCATCAGAGGGAGGGTATGACTAAGAAAATTAGAATCGACAATGAATTTCAACAGGAGAATAAAAACCCATGACTGATATAGCAATGCCCTTATTTGGGATTTTCTAAGAGTTTAACTACACCAACTAGCAATACCGCATTTCCATACATCCTATCTTTATAGTGCTTACCCTATTGAGCACCACGTATCAGCACTAGCCTCCGACTTATCAATGGATTGCCTGTATGAAATAAACGCATCCTGGACCTTTCCAATACTGGAGTAGCACCTGTGAAAAGGGAGGAAGTAATTCAGCACAATCATCCGACTAAGGTCTGCCCTCACAGTTACTGTGAAAATATTTAAGAACATAAACACAACACAGTTCTAGGTTGCTACAGATTCAAGAAAATATAAAATCAATCATACTACGTCCTGCCTTATATAAAAACAATTTTGTCAGCTACAGCATTGTTCGGATGTAACAATTTAGTCTCCTGGGAAAACCAGCAAGCAAGCTTTGGTTACCTTGGTTACCCAACCTGCCTTCAACTGGTTCATTAAAAGTAATTAAAAGTGTCAACAAAAATATTTGTGACTCTATATAATTAGTATCTCCATACTGTTGAATAATAAATATAATAATGCTTGCCAAGACAAGACATTTCACACAAGACCTCAATGCTTAAAAAGAAAGTTTTAGTACCTGCCCAGGAAGTACCAAGATTGTCCAGAGTCAGGATCTGTTTCCAGAGACTTCTGCAGACACTGAATAGCATAGCTGTCTTTGTTAGCTTTATCTCCTAGCTGTTCGACTGTGTGATGCATCCAGCCTGTAGGAGCATTAAAGGGAATCAATCAAACCAGTCATCACACACTACAATAAAATGACCTACAAGAACCTAAGTGTTAACTGTGCTGGATCCATGAACCCCTGAGAAAGCCCACTTAGGAAAACTTCTGGATAACAAAAAATGCAAGTGGTCTGTCCACTTGCTCATCTTTGCCAATAGGAAGGTAAGAGGAGACGAATGAATGAGAAAGAGGAGGTTCTCTCACTACCACAAGCAGCTTCAAAAGATCCCATAAGAGACAGCCAGAGGTTGTTAAGGACAGCAAGACGGGTGTGTTAGACAAAGCCTCTCCTAGCCTCTGATCCGAGCTGAGCTTTTAACATCTGTGCCAAGCGCCTACGCCTGTAACCACGGCAACCGTACGAGTGCCGACAATTACAGGTCAGTGTGGAAATGGTTTTATGACAGCGTCTCCTTGAGCCCCCACCCCACCCCACCCCACCATCCTTCTAGGGTAAATTCTAGACTGGCAGCAGATTTAAGAGGTCCTTGAGGGGGTGGGTGAAAAGAGACCCACCAGGTGGGTTGGATGTTTTTGTGTGGTCAGTTGTGCAACTAAGGTAAGGTAAAGTATAAACTGGTTTGCTGTTCCATCAGAAAAAAATAGAATTAAATCTGTGATTAGAGCTTTTTTGACAAGAGTGAGTGAACACTATTGGGAAAAGGTTAAAGTTTATTGTGGTATAATTAAGAGCTATTAGGTAAGATATTGAATATTGGCTTTGTAGATTTAGGCCATAAAATCAAATCACCATTTTTACGCAATCAAAAGGTAAACAAAAAACCCATTAAGTATTAGTTAACCAACAAAGATATTCTAGAACTAGACTTACAGGTTGCACAGAAGATTAAATTAAAAGTTAGGAAACTGAAGAATGCAAAACTTACCCAGTTGTTGGAGAGTAGTTGCCTTCACCTGTACCGGGAGATTCTCGGTCTGTAACAGACTTTCATATGCTTCTTTTGCCGCACGGTACTTCTTCTGCAGAGGGAGTGAGGACAGGACGTTTAGCAGACAGAAGAGTCAGCACTTTTATGGCCCATAAGGGTGGATACAAAGGGGCTCCTCAGACTGACTACAATGAGAGTGCTTGGCTTGGAGGATAGGATTTAACTAGTCAGACCAGACAGAGTGATAGCATGCATGACAAGACAGAAAGACACTGGGGGAGGGTCAGTCTAGGACAGAACGAACAGGACAGACTAGACTCAACAAGAGCACATTAACACATGTACACACACACACAGGAAATATGAGAAGCCAACTCAGAATATTTGTTTTTCTTGGTGACCTTGAGACTAAGCCATAGACTGGCTAAGTGCTAAACAAGACCCGGTCCACATATAAGCATAAAAATAAAGCTAGCACCTCAGACAGTTCATGGACAAACCCCTTCCCTGTGTATGAGGTATTAAATGTATTTGAAAGTAAACGGAGGAACTGGAGTCCAAAACAGGCACCAGTAAAGAGATGTATGAAAAATTTCTATCATCCAGGTCTTGCTAAGGACAGCAATTTCTATTTACCTAAATATCCCTCCAATCACAAGGTTCTCTAACAGACTAATTTTCTGTCTCTGTCTAAATCACTTGCTTCCAAAGATGTTGGAGAATTTGAGCCCTCTCTTTAAAAACATAAGTTTATTCCAAACAGCTTGTGAACTCTGATTAATCTGATGGGATGAGAATGTTAAGGACAGTGTGCTGAGCAAACAGCTAAAAACAGAAAGTAGCACTGAAAGTTGTTTAAGAATAACTAGATTGTTTCTACATCCTGATTTTGGGGGAAAATGTCCTGAATAAGTGATGCCACAGAAAATATATCCAGGGATTCTGTTGCAGGCATCTTCCAAGTTCAACTTTGCGTTCTAATGTTTTTGGGTCAGTGTGCGATAAAGGGTCACTAAAAGTCTCATGTCTAAAGTGCACAACACTTTAAAAAGTGCATAATAAATTCACAGTTAAATTTGAATCACTAATGAGGGCTAATTTGCAGCAGTGCACCATGCCTACTGACCCAAATAGATCTCTTATTTGTGAGGTTATTTATTATTTTAAAATAATAATAATAATTTTATGCAAAATAAACCATGCTGAAATGTCACTTAACAGTTAACTCGTACAAAAACATGAACCAAATCAAAGATGAAAGACACAATGCAAATACAGAACAGCACTCACCTGAATTTCATATAAATGAGCAATGTGGAAGTGAACTGCATAAAGGGAAAAGAGAAAGAATACAATCACTAAAGAAACACACAACAAAATGGCAAAGGAGGAGGGAAAAAAAAATGTCACATGCAAGAGTGCTATTTCTCTACACCAGAAGACAGTCACTGGTACGCTGAGAGGGAGAAGGTTAATGTGCTCTGTGTGCACTTCTAGCCCATCATTACTGCTGGTGTGGAGAGCTGCACAAGGCTGAATCCTGTAAGGCAGTTTCCTTGGCAACTGGAGTCTTAGGGAGTATGGAAATGGCAATGGGGAGGAAAAATAAATTACAGAAATATCCGTTTGTATCCAAGCCGCCTAGTCTCTTTTCAGTTCTCCTCAAAAAGCACTGATGAAAGCACCACTGTAATCTGGCACACGGACGCATCCAGATACTCGCTACAACTGGATTATATGCATAAAGGAGGATTGCTTTCTTGCTTAATGGTACTTACTTTCAGCTTTAGACAAAGTGCAGGGTGTGGAGTCAATCAAAGCCAGCTGAAAATGCTGTAAGGAGAGAGAAGAGGTGTGACTAAAGATCATGTTAATTCACAGACAGGGGCTCATTTTACAGAAGTGGAATTTTCAACAAGATTCATTTTTGCAGTCGTAAATAGGGCATCATGTTCAGACAAAGATGAACTCTGAGGTCTTAGTTTCAACCTCAAACTGACTAAAAGTGCAGAATACTCAAAGATGGATGATTCGCCATCGTTTCAAGCAATACAAGCGGAAACTATCAAAACAGAATACACTAGGTGGTGGGAACACACATTTACATATTAAAATTTAAATCCACAATGGGATGAGCAAAGGGATCTGATAAAAGCATACATTTAATGCACAAATGTATAACAACTGTGGGCTGCAACAGTTGTCTTGAACCCATTTCACTTGATAAATTTGGAAAAAGCCACTGAACCCAAAATATAAAACTGCTCCAGAAATTGGACAGGAATAAAAAAAAAAATAACCAACTTACGAAAATGAGATATGTGTAAAGATGCCTCCTGTACAGAGAAGAGCTCAACACATTTCTCATTATACTGAAATCATAAATGAAAATGTAGAAAATAAAATTTGATCCGATTCTTGATCTTATACGTACAAGGATATTTGGTCCAATCAAAACTGATGGCCCACAAATTGTTTCATTAGACACTTGAGCTTAATTAAACAACAGGTTTTGCAGGGAAAACGTGGTCACCTGTCAGCAAGCATAGCAACAACTGAAGAGACACAGCCATGAATTACAATATGTTGCAGTACAGAAATAGGAAACATAATATCTGTCCACAGAGCTTTACCAGTAATAGCTTTCAAAACCCATACTGGCAAGATCAAAGCTCGGGATTCCATTTAATAAAAATCATAGATAAAATGGCAAGGAATAAAAATAAGGAATCTCCTTTTAAATGTGTACTAGTGGTACAGCCTTTTGCAGATAAAAATAACCTGAAACACTTTCCACTTACCTCTGTCCTGTCGATTCCGGTCAACCATTACAGTTAAGACACACATTCGGCATAATGGCAACAAAAAGACAACAAAAATGATCCTACACAAAAAAAAATAAAAATAAAAAAATCTACAGAGTACCTACCAATCCCATAGACACACACCAGGAGAATATCAAGCCATTAGTGCTATGTAGTTTGCGTTTTGAAATCCCTCAGCCAGCTGACCATCCTATGTGAGCTCTATGGCACTCAGCGGGCAAGAAGATAATGCAGCAGGACTGCCAGCTTCTGTCTCCCTCCAACACTGATTACTATTCAAGAGAGCAGCAGCTGAGAGATGACATGCTGCTCCCTTTCTCACTCACAGACACACACCTCCAGGCTTTTTAATCACACACTTCATATGCTTGCAGTAAGCTCTCCCCGTACTCTCTTCAGAAAGCCAGGGAAAGAGAGACGGGGGGAGAAAAGAGAAGCAGCAGAACTGCTGCACTAGTCAATCCCTTTGGGGTGGGGGGAGCAGCAATATGCTGTTTCTAATTGTGGAACATCTCTCACTTTCTCTCTCAGTTCATGTTAGGCTTTGGAACAGTCCTGCCCTCATGTTGTAAAGCTGTAGGCTTCTTTATTTGATCAAATCAGGAGCAACACCATGCTGGAATATTAAAATGATGTCATATCTATTCATTACTGGAGACAGATTCAAAGACAAATGTTGTGGAAATCTGTTCCAGGAAGGCACCAATAAAAATAATGGAGCACTGTGAAGGGTGTATTATTAATCACATCCTGTTTTAACCCTATACAACGGGATCGGATGGCAAGAAAGAAGGTGTGACGGGCACATGAGCTATATCTGTGGTGAGCTGTGAGGTGCAGTGCTGGTTCCTTGCCTTTGTTCCCATAAGTGGGACACACACATTCAGTGTGTAATCGGAAGGCTGGCTACCAGCCAGAACTGCCTTCAGCACCCTCACAGAGAACAGAGGACATTCTGCACGTGCAGCACCAGCAACTTATTAATGCTCACTCACTCGCTTTTTACTCATTCTGCTCACAGCACCCTGGAGAGCCAGAAGCAAAGGGGCTGACTGACATACACACACACACACAGGTGATGATTGAGGACTGCAGATATAAAAATCACCAACTCATACACAACACCCAAATACACAATAGTAAACTGTCACCATGCTAACTACGGTGGGAAGCTCATTTTACTAATTCTAGTGTTTTGTGCTCAGGGAGAATAAACAGATGCTGAGCGACAGGAAAACAGGAAAGGACAAAAAGCACAAAGTCAATATTGCGCATTAAATCCTCGGCACAGAGGCTCTTCTCCTCCCTTAATAGGCAACATGACCCAGATGGCAACTCAGCATGCAAACCACTGCACTAAAAAGGATTGAGAGATGCTTAAAGGACCCCATCTCTGAACCTCAATGGACTGCAGGAGAGGCCAGAGAAAAACACAGAAAGCAAAAGACAATACCCTTTTTGGATAGACAGTTGTTGGATCCTATGTTACACATGTACACAAAAGTATACTCTCTCTCTGTGTGTGTGTCCCAATTTAAAAACGTTCAACTACAGTATTCAAACTGCAGAATTTTCATATAGCATGCATGACAAATTGGCCATATTTTATCTGTGTACACAATACCAATATATATATCATGTAGAATCTGAAAATTAAACTAACCCTAAATGCAGCAGATATATAACTGACTACTGAATTGTGAGGACTGGTCAAAGGAAAGTGGACAAACCTTTAGGCTCAAGTCATAGTCCGTGTTGACTTTAAACATCAGCCCCAAACGCAGATGGATCTCCTTGGCTCTAGAGAAGCTGGGATCAATGTACAGCACCTCCTGAAAGGCTTTTATCGCCCTGCAGAAATCAGGAAAGCATAAAGAGGTATTTGAGTGGAAACGTACTCCCTCACAACACACAAAACGGCATTTCAGGCAGCAGCGAGGAATAAAATGCATTCAAATCAAGACTGGTATAATTTTCATTTGAACGTTAAAACATGTACATGAGGTATTCATTTAACCCGGGCATACACGCTGAAAGACATCAGTAGCTGCAGAAGTCATTTGGTTACCATGGCAACGTTTGGGCAAAAATGTAAATGCATGTCAGCAGGTATTCACGATTCAGGACCTGAATTCCTACACGGACACATTTTTCTGCAAACAATCCCTATTAAACTGCACATGTGGCCAACTGGTAGCAGTAGGGTTCTGCTTGTTTCTGTGTCCTCAGTGAATGCAAACACAGGTCGTTTGTGTGAAGCACAGCTCTGTGAACTCATTGAACCCAAACCCCAATTTCTCCTCCCTGCCTGCTGCTGTGCTCTCTGCTGAGATGACCGATACCAGACTGTGAAACATAACGTACATGTGAGAATGCAGAGCTTAAACTACAAAAAAAACTGAGGAATAATTTCCACAAGAGGAGGATCGATTGGTTAAAAGACCAACTGCGAGATACAAAGCACAAAAAATCTTCTCTAATGAACGGGTTTAGTGTAAAAACATGTTTCTGGACTTTGATTGCAGTGTTTCACGTGAAAAAAAAAATGTATGGAAAAAAATGTACTTCTGAAAAATACGGACTTCAATTTTCAACACATCACTGGGTGTGCATTTGTACAAAAGAATTGATTACATAATTAACAGTTACATAGTTATGGTTTGCTTTTTCTGGAATATGCTTTTGAAGCATTCGTAATGTAATCATGATTAATGCTATGTTTAAATGCTTATTTGTGTATTTATTTGCTAATGTGGTATTAAGTAACCATTTATCTGTATATGCTCTCCCTGGTCAGCATGGCTCAGCAAGGAATAAAAGCTCAAGGCTATTATTATCCCTGCTGAATGTTCATGCCACTTTCCCATGGGGGGGGGTGTTAAGGACAGCTAAGGACAATCAGGATGCTTTATTCACTATACTAAGCAATCAACAAACTATCTTCTCCCATATCCTGGCTCAAATGGTCTCAGGGCAAGAAGAGTAATTCATCACAGGCATCAAAGTACAGCATCGCTCACTTAGTTGTGAAATTTTGAGAACATGGGAGCTCGTGGGCCATCTGCGGCACTAATCTGCGACATACCATCAGGTGTAAAGTAGCTATTTTACATGTAGTTGTTGCCGGCAACATTACAAATATTTTGTCCCATTTGCTTTGCTGCCATATAACTATAAACATTTTACTCAATATGCTAATTTGTACTTAATATGCTAATACTTCTATGCTAATTTGTGCTACAAAACATTTCTAGCTGTCTGTTCAGACCTGCAATAGAAATCACACTTTATTGGACGACAAAAATGTACACATCAGTTGTTACTTTCAGAGTAACCTAGCATTAACAAAGACAAACTTTAGAGTTAATTTAACATCACCATATCCATGCTAACTAGGCCCAAGTAAGATGCTGTGCTAATTAAGTAACAGAAGGTGTCAGATTACAAATCACACCATTTTTTTTTTTGCTTCATTAAGACAGAATGCAAAAACATCATGTGCAGGAATCAGTCAGATACACACTGTAAAGATTGTTCAAGCCACATAGCATCCTTAACAGGCTGTAATCAATTCCATCTATTATCTATGCAAGTTCTGAAAGTAGATCATGACGCTTTATGTAATGGCTAACAAACTATTCAACTGCATTAGGTGATAAGCATTTGCAGCCTTTGACTGTAATAAACGTTATTAGTGGGTAGTTATCACCACACATACAGTGCAACTTATACATGTCAAATAACATTGGTTTTCACAGTAAGTGTGCTATAATGTCGTTCATAAAAGGTTAACAGTCATTACAAATCCATATTTAACTGCCACAGATGTCAAATGAATGCTTCTCTTAGTTAATTAATATTTTACTAATATTTTACCAGCTGCTCTGGTAAGAACCAGCATTTACCACAGAAGTGTTTTTGAGCCTGACTAAGACTAAAGGGCTATTATTTGTACAACTCAAATGCTCTTAAACGTAAAACATTAGAACAATGTTTCTTTTTTTCTTAGAAAAAAAAGTAGTTGTTAATGCTATTCAATACCATGTGGCATGCGAAAAAAATGCATTGATAAAATAGAAGGATGGTGATGAACAAAACACATTCACAAAATCTAAAATAGTAAAGAAAGAAGGAAACTCACCACTGAAACGCATTGTAATGGAAGTAAACCATGCCAAGGCCATATAAGAAGGCAGCATTCTGGGGAAAAAAAGAGGAGAAAACAGTTAAATACTGGTACAACATGAGTAGGTATTTACAAGATAGCTAGAGTTCTGCGAATTCTTAAGTAGAGATATGCAATTTCTGCCACATGTAGGTGGCGCTGAACCCAAGAATATTTTGTCTACTTAAAATAATGCTTTTTATTGATTCATCTGTTCTGAGATACCAACTGGATTTCTATAACTTGGCAGTCCATGCTTGCTTAAAGAACACACATTATGCCCATTATGCCCCCCCCCAAGTTCGATCAAAGTACAGTGGTAGTAATTTCATAGGATTAGTGGCAATACATGTTTAACACAAATCTAACTAGGTGAGGGTGAGGTGTTGATTTTAGATCATGTATGAATAATGTTTCCACAATCTGTTTTTTTTTTTTTTAAGGTGTCCAGGTTTTCTACACTGACCATGGTGGTTAAGAGGACTGAAACAGAACTGGGTTAAATGTAAGCGTTTCTGCCGCATGCAACACAGAAAAAAAATGCATCAGAACAGCATTCTGTGTAGATTAAACTTGGTCGTTAATAAGCAAGACAAAGCCTCTTTAGATTCTGAGACATGTACGATTTTAGCCTGACCTCAACCCCGTTTTCCCTTTTTAATAGGTTTTTATATTACTCCAGGTTAGGAGATCTGAGGAGATAAAATTGGGACTACAGAGTTAACCATTTCAGCAGATGCTTAAACAACCAGAACGTTAAACATTTGTCAAAAATTAAATGGACCATGATAAGTATGGCATAAATACAACAATTATCAAACATCACCATTTACCACCAGGTAGCAAGGCTTTTAAATTTTTTTAATGCTGGAGAGACCACGTTACCCCATGTCCAATGACAGCACTGACTCGCACTCCAAATACAGAACAATAATACAGTAGAAATGACATGTCTATAGGTTTCTGAACCATCTAACTGAAACAGCTTGAGGTATTATTTTACACTCACACTAGTATCCAGCATCTTCTCTAGGCAAAAAATGTAAATAAATAAAAACCCACTGTTAACTGTAGCTCCTGGGAGCATGGTTTAGAGGGAATCTGCAGGAAAGGTGATGTGTATAGAATGATTTTGAGGGATAGTAACTAACATGGCACACCCACACTGTTTTCCCACCTATCTCCCTTTTTGTCTCTCTAATAAAAAGTAGGAGCAGTGAGCTGTGCAAGCATGTGCGAGAGTGTGTGCTGCCAGAAGAAGAGATTTGCTTTTCTTTCACTTCACGTTCATGTCTGTCTACAGCGCTGAGGGACATGAGCAACAAGGATAAAATGCTTACATAAAATCTCACCGTTGGTCTGCTGTCCTTTTGAGCAGCATGCTTTTATATCAACCATGACCATATATTGTATTTTTTTAAACACACTTTCAGTGTAAAGCAGGGGTCCTTAACCACCAGCCCATACAAAAATAATAAAAATGTATTTTTAATTTTTTTTTACTTTCCATCACAGTCTATAGGGCGTTTTATTTTGAAAAATTTGTTGCAGGTTTTTTTTCCCCCCACACCGATGAATTAAGCTCTCGAGCTAACCCTAGCAATAGTGGGTAAAAACAAACATGCTGAAGAGCTTCTCTAAAAAGGAGGAAAGACCCAGTGATGAGACAGCAGACGTTTCCAAGACTGCCTACAAAAAGAAAGCTTCATTTAAAAAAAAAATAAAAGGAGTCCTTCTTAAATTACGGGTTCATTTCAACAGGTGATTCAAGCCTGCTCTGTATAACGTGCTGACCGGCTAGCCAAAGACGCCATAATATATACATAAAGTGCATAATACACAAGGTAATAATCACATTACCGCATTAATAATCACAATAATTAAATTCTATATCATGCATTGAATTTTGTTATGCATGTGAATAACACCCCCACTGGTCTGTGGAAAAAGTTTTGCACAAAACCAGTCTGTGGTGCAAAAAAGATTGGACTGGCCTAGAGGATGTCTGCTGTTTCCTTTGACCACATTGGGGTTATGAGGTAGCACATGTTAGATGCTGGTCTTCCATCACAATTTGTAAAAAAAAAAACAAAACATTCAACAAAAGACACAGCTGGAACTAAGCTAAAATGCCTTCTGGTAATTAATGAGCAATCAAGTGGTCAAGAATTGAGCAAAACAAGAGCAACACGCACTACAGATGCAGCGTTTCCCTGAAACATTCCCAATTTTTCCAGGTCTACAAATGTTTTCAGGAAAACTACAGCACACTGTAGAATTCTGAGCGGAGAGTTAAATGTTAGATAAAATGTTCTTAATATCTGGTAGTGCACTTGGAAGATCAGAGGTGCAGCTAGCTCTGTATTCGGATCAGCAATTGACTGGTAGCTAGTTTTGACTATTACTTAAATCTAGGAGAAGTTATGACTACAGCCCATTTTATCAGAATTGCATCTCTCCTTCTCTTAAAACTGGCTTTAGAGCTATTTTCGCCAATAACAATGAAGCACGACATTTTTAAAATGTTATTACACTTTAAAAGTTTATCTGCAAAAATATAAAATACAAATTTTTGGAAGCTGTGTTTGTATGCTTAGTCGAGCTGCTGGCGTTTTTTGCAGTACCTTCACCTATGGAATACTGGTTTTGCTGAATCTCTATTAGACTGCGTTAATGGCTTATTACAGTGGGAAAGACATGCCCAGAGCACAGTTATAAGGCAATGAGGCCTTAAAACACTGCGTTAATGGGAACTGCGTTAATGCGAACCACACACCGTCTTTGTTAATGACAGCATGCATACCTAAACATAGCTAATTTGGTGGAAAGCCGAGAGTTGCAAACATGAAGTGTATATTATGCACAAAAAGTGTACATCACAATACAGTTTAAAGTGTCCCCAGTATGGATGGACAGTTTACTATAGGTGATGGAACACACCTCATGTTCTGCAAGAAAAAAACAACAACATTTCAACGTTGCAGGGATCTCTGATGGTGTCTTTTTGGTAACATGTTTATAATAGGAAATGTCTGACAATATTAAATATGTTATCCAAACAGAAAAAAAGAAATTAGATTTTATGATTGCTATAAAAAATAGAGTAACATTTCATTTAATTTTCACCAGTGGCTTTTGTGTTTGTAAATGGTCAATTAATACTGTGCGTATTGTTGAACAGGGTGACATACAGAGAAAACTTTAAACCCCCTAGTGCTGAGTGCCCTCAAGTTATTATTGAAGCTAATATCAGCAGAAGCCTTGATAGATAAGATTAGAATTAATTCAGCACTACACAGCCATCAATAAGAATGCATTTGTAACAATATTTTTGTCTCTATAACATCACAAAGTTGATTACTAAACAATCTCACCCTGAACGACATCACAATGTGTTTGTTGTCCAGTGCAACCAGTGTGGACAAGGCCACAGAAAATCCTGTTCATGTTGGTCATTCTTTTGCTTTGTCGCATTCACATTACCATACTAAAGTGGGTCTCAATACACCGCTGCCATCATTGCTATTTAGACATACTACTCTATGTGCATTATGTGTCCCGGAACACTTCAGGACCTCAGTTAATCAAGCACATATATTTTGTTTCAAGCACAGTCATAAGCACCAAGGAACACCGAGTACAAATGGCGGTAGAAGTAGACGAGGCAAGTGCCATTTCAGGCTCGGCAGACACAGAGTGCTGACAGCCCTGAGCTCAAGCCAAACTGTATCAGCTGCATCAATCACACAGAGGAGAAACAGCTACCAACCAGAAGAGAGTTTCAGCCACCAACATGTGACATGAGTACATTAAAAATGATCAAAACACAGCAAGCAAAATCAAGCCTAGCCACAAATAATTCTAGATGGAAAAACTAACTTTTTGAACATCACGAGGAAGAAACTTTTCAGATCTGAGCTTACACTAATTGGGTACACATGAGAAAACTATGAGTGATCTAGAGTACAAGAGCGAGCAGCGCACATGTTCAGCTTGTCAACAGACAACCAAGCTTGGGAACCCAGAAATGCCATTTCGCAGAATCTGAGTGCTTGCCTTCCCACACAAAACTCACTGACTAGCATCAACATGCATCTAGTCCAGAAACTAAAACAAACCACAGAAACAAAACAAGCTCTGAATGAAACTTTACAGAAAATCTCTCACCTTCCAGTAGTCTGACTGTAAACTGTAGTACCTCTGGTATGCAGATAATGCTGAGAGAAGAGACAGAAATTTGTTAGATGCAATAAGTGATGCAGACTCTTCACACATCTGGGATATAAGATTAATTTCAAACACAGTTACTGTTACAGGCAGAGCAGTTAGGGTCAGATCGGATAATCAATGGAAAACATGGGATTAAAACAAGTCATTCCTGACTCACCTTTAGGGTAATTGTCTAGCAAGAGGTTGAAGTGGCCTAACTGGCAGAACACCTCAGGTTCAACTTTTCCTTCGGATTTCAGGATGTAGGCATCATAGCAGCGAATGGCCTGGAAAAAGATGTAAAAATAAATACACGTGGCTAACCGCAAAACAAGTATTTCACACCACAAAAGTCTACGGTTGTTTCTAAAATTGTGCAGAGTAACAACTTGTAAGATGGCCTACAGATTTAAAAAGAAATCACACACAGGCATATAGATGTTTGTATGAACAGTCGTCTAAACGGGAAAAGAAATGAATTATTTTACAATAATGAGTGGAAAGTACTTTAGTGTAACGAGGAGGGTACTTCACAATTTGCTCACTCACAGAGTGTCTCTTCTGACATTATTAGTGTAATATTCATTGCGGAAAAATAATACACTAGTCTTAAAGCACTCGGGCGCTCTCTCACACACACGCTGCAGCTTTGTGACATTTCAGCATGACCCAACCTGACGACACTCAAAGAGCAGGTATGTATGCTGTTAGAATAAATCTACCTCAGATTCATTAAATGGTTATGACAGCAAAACCTGCCAGTCCACCACTGTTCCTTCCATGGACCACTTCTGATAGATACTGACCACTGCAGACCGGGAACACCCCACAAGAGCTGCAGTTTTGGAGATGCTCTGATCCAGTCGTCTAGCCATCACAATTTGGCCCTTCGTCAAACTCGCTCAAATCCTTACACTTGTCCATTTCTCCTGCTTCTAACAACGCTTAGGACAAAATGTTCACTTGCTGCCTAATATATCCCACCCACTAACAGGTGCCATGATAACCAATGGCAATAACCAATGACACTTTCATGTGTGGTGTGTGCATATATATTAGAGTTGTGCAATTTATCGTTATTATCGATTAATTCGAATTCATGGTTTATGTCGATGTTGAACGAAAAATCGATTTTACAATTTCACTTTGGTTTTGCACAGCGAGCTTCCGTAGTTCTGCGACACAGTAAAATTTGTGGCAACTAAAGGAAGCAGCATGACTAATTTATTCCAGCACCTCAAACACAACCACGTGGTTGAATGGGAGGCATGTGTGGCGCTGCGAGCCCCAAAACACCGGCTAAAAAGCAGGTAAAAATAGAGGACACATTTTCCCCACTGTATCCCATATGATAAGCAGGGACCTCGATGGAAAGATATTACTGATGCTGTGGCACATTACATCGCTAAAGACATTGTGCCCATTAACACAGTTGTAAAATGCTGTCTGGCACCTGTTTGATTGTATTTAACATGCAAGTTGCATGGTTTATAAAATTGTTTTTCTTCAGTGATTTTTTTTTTCAGGCGACAACTATTTATTTTATAAAATGTGATTTAAGTCAAGTCTGCAGTTTGCACTTTACAAATCTCTCATATTTTGTTACATTAATTTATTTTGCTAGAATAATTAGAACTTGTAAAGACTGGTGAAAATTTGCACTTTATTAATCCCAAAAAAAAAGGTTATGTTGTTGTATTGATTATTGTATTTCTAAAATAACAAGAAAACTTGTTAGCGAAAGTAAGTTTGGACTTTTAGTCCAAATAAGCAGTTCATGTTTGGTTATATTGTTTTTGCTCAAATAAAAAAAAAAAATCTATCCTATAGTCTCTAGTGTTTTATTCATTTTTTTTTAAAGAAAAATAATAGTTTTAAAATCTAATTGTGTCTAAAATCTAAAAAAATCTGAGATTTTAATTTATAGGACATATCACCCAGCTCTATATCTATCTATCTATCTATCTATCTATCTATCTATCTATCTATCTATCTATCTATTTAATTTATATTCACTATTGTTATTTAGAGTGTATATTTAAAGGAAATGACAACATCAAAATAACCCAAGACCATGCAGTATTTGCAGAGCTTTAATAATTCAAATAAAACAAAATGCAAATCATTTGTAAACAAAAAAAGTTTACAAAGTTATTTTGGCAGCTAAATAACATTAAGAAATCAGTATTTGGTGGAATAACCGTGATTTGCATGTGTTTTGGCTCCATGCTCTCCACCAGTTTTTCACATTGCTGTTGGGGAACTTTATACCACTCTTTTGTCAAAAAAGCAAACAGCTCAGCTTTGATTGATGGTTTGTGACCATCCATCTTCCAGTTGATGACATTCCAGAGGTTTTCAATAGGGTTCAAATCTGGAGATTGGGCAGTGCTTTTTTTCAGACTTTTTTCCATAGCTATAGCTAATTATATTATATTATTATATATATACACACACATATATATAATGTATATATATATATATATATATATATATATATATATATATATATATATATATATATATATATATATATATATATATATATATATATATATATATATATATATATATATATATATATATATATATATATATACACACACATATATATATATATATATATATATATATATATATATATACACACATACACACACACACACATATATATATACACATATACACACACATACATATGACTAAAAGACAATCATCACATTGAACAATCACAACTTGACCATTACTATTATATTATAAACTCATTACTACTCAAATGGAAAAAGGACCGATAAATGGAGCATAAAAATGCTTCTTTTTCTTTAATTAACATGTGTAAATAGACTAGCAAAGTGATTTGCTAAATGAATTAAAATACTACGTCACCATTCAAATAATGGCAGGCCTGACAGGTTCTGAACAAAGTTGGTCATATATTGATGGGAGAACACCGAATCAAACTGTATCCTGTCTAGAATGTAGCAAGTGCAACTTAACGTTCATTTTTGCTCTCGACACAATAATAATGCTAATCATTTAAGGTGCAAAATCGACAGAATTATAACAGGTGGACTACTGCATATACAGATGGGCAACAGTAAATGGGGGGGGGGTAATCTGTGGCTCCATCTATGCTGTGGAAGAGAATTTACTTTGCTGGATTGAGTACACTTGTCCACTTAGAGAGATATTAACTGCAAATCTAAATTTCTTAAAATCTTAGTCCTGATGGGAGTAGTTGTCTGAATGACCCATGTGCAGAACACAAGCACCACTGAGGCTATTCTGGCAGCTTGCTGTGACCAAGTGCTTTATACTGCTTTTCCTCTCGTCATCCATCTATATATTTTACGTTTTTTTCATTTGGGTCTAATTTAACATGGTCTAACCTATGTCTATTTTGGGGGGAAAAGTCATACTAACATTTCCTGTGCAAAGAGCAGAAATAAACCAAACCATAGCACAGTTTACTTGAACTAAGACCGCAGTACCATTAAAGTAGCTACACAAGCATTACGATTTCCAGATCACCAAATTACTACACTGTGTGCAGGGATTAAAACTTAATAGCTGAGCCAGGTTTGATGAACACTCATTAGCCAATCAATGACTACACAGCCATGGTTTCTGATCTCGAGATACATACAGAACACCACCTTATTAGGAACATCTGAACACCTACTTCTTTCTGCAATTATCTAATTAACCAACCGTGTGGCAAAAGTACAATGCATTACATATCATTCAGATATCCAGGAGCTTTTGGTAATGTTCACCATACTAAAGCACCATCATCCATTAGAATGGGGGGGGGTATGAGTATTTCTACAACTCCTGAGCTACTGGGATTTTCTTTTATACCAGTCTTTAGAGTTCATTCAGAATGGCGTGGTAAAGAAAAAACATCCAATGAGTGATACTTTTGTAGATGGAAACACATTGCTGAGGTCAATGGGAGAATGGCCATTCTCTGGTTCAAGCTAACAGAAAGGTTAGAGTAACTCAAAAACCAGCTGCAACAGCAGAAGACCACATTCCACTTCTGTCAGCCAAAAACAGAAAGCTGGGGCTGCAGTTTGGACAAGCTCACCAAAACTAGACTGGTCAAGAATGAAAAAAAAAATGGAGCCTTAAATTTGCTAAGGCATACGGATGTCCAGAATCTGACATCACAAATCCATGGACCCAACTTGCCTTGTGTCAACAGTCCAGGTTGGTGGAGGTGGTGTAATGGTGTTGGGAAAGTTTTCTTACCACACTCTGGGTCTGTTAATACCAATCACATGAAGGCCACAGACTATTTGAATAATGTTGCTGACCATGTGCATTCCTTCATCACCACAATTTATTATTTTCTTATGGCTACTTCCAGCATGATAGTGCAGCATGTCTCAAAGCAAAAGCTGTCTCGATCTAGTTTCATAAACCTCCTATTAGGTCGGCGTTCTTCAGTAGTCTTCATAGTCACTGGATCTGAAACCTGTTGTACACCTATGGGATGTTGTAAAACAGGAAATTCACAGCTCAGAGCAAGTGCACCTGAAAAATCTGCAGTAATTGATGCCGTCATTTCAGCATGGATCAGAGTCTCAAAGGAATGTTTCCAACATCTTGTGGAATCCATTCTATGAAATACTGAAGCTGTTTTGAGAGCAATTGGAGGTCCTACCCAGTATTAGTGTAGTGTTCCTAATAAAGTAACATGCATCCATTTTATAGTGTTTTGAAATCACTACTTCTGTGTTTCAGGTTGCCTGAAGCCTTGGGTCAGGGCTCAGTGCAGACCCCACTTAAGTTCTTCCACTTAAGGCTTTGTGCACAGGGGCATTGTCATGCTGACAAGCTTGGGCCTCTTAGTTCCAGTGAAGGGAAACTAATGTAACAGATTGTGTGCTTCCAATTTTGTGTTAAGGATTTCAGGAAGACCCATATATGGATGTGATAAGGTGTCCAAACTAGTGTATCTGCACATTTCAGGAAAAATGAAAGACTGCTATTTTCAATTATCAAACCATTTTATTGTCTTACATGAAGTTCTCATTTTAAGAGACTGCCTGTTTCCAACAATAAAATTGTGAACAAATATTAGCATACCTCAGTGCGATAGCTAGACTCAACCCCACCTGGTGGTCAGCAACATCCAATCCAACCAACGGACATGTGTGCGCATCTTAACAAATAATTATTCTGTATAGATCTACAAAGCCAAACGTGTGACACACAAAGTTTCTTTCTTTATCTGCACTTTAAAGATATACAACTTTAGCAGTGCAGACAACTGGGTTATAGAGCTAGTCTGACACCTTCACAATGAGGAGTTTCGACTGCTTAACAGATGTTTAAACGCAGCATTACGGCTTATTTTTTATACATGCTTTTAACAATCCCTACACGATATGACCGCTGCGTATATCCTGTGGCTGTTCGATGCGTTATGTGTACAATACCGGTGTAAACAGTAGAGGCAGTATAACGCCACGTGAGTGTTTAGCACTAAAAGCACAAAAAACGATGCAAGAAATGGAGCTTGTCAGTGCGTTTAACATAGATGTGAACAAAATCGCTACACATTACAGCACTACTTGGAAAACTGATGGGGAGAGATTTTTTTGCCTCCGACGTGCCATCTAGTGGATGCTGTGTTTAATCCTCCAGATTTACACAAGATATGCAAGCGAATATGCAAACAACGGGACTCGCGCACCAGCTGTGTGCGCACACCTAGGCGTTGCAGCTTTAATGGAAAGGAACCCACCTGTTCTACAACCGACTGATCTTAAAGCATGTGATATTTCTGAGCCAAATATGTGCACAAAAGACCCTGTACTGAGCTATGCTCATAGTCAGATGAAAATTGGTGCCCACTTACCCACATCCTACAATCCTGTGAACTGAGCAGAACCTAACCAGTTTACTAAGCAACTAAGTTAGATGAATACATGGCTAAGCTACTCATAGTGCACCATAATCATCATTGCATGATACTCTCAAGAAACCAGACTCACACTATCTTGACATGCAAGCAAGCATCACAAATCTAAAGTGGCTCACACTGGTCTTGCTGTATTACAGAGTATGGACCTAAAGACCTGGAGACGGACTACCACCAAAATGAGACCAAAGACACATTTCCAAGGTATTTCATTCAATTATGATGACCTGAATACCGCAACCATTCAAATAACTAGCCTAAGAGTGTCCGAATGAGGCAGGTTCTGTCCACTTTCAGGTGAGCTTTATCACAGATTGACTGCAGTGAGAAAGAAGTTCAGCCCTAAAACACCACAAGTGCAGGAAATGAACCAAAGACACCACATTTATAGGGCTGTGTGCAGGGTATAGGTTGGTGCAAGCTGCTTACCGGACCCACAAGAGCTAATCTAAGCCAAAGGACAGAGAACCAGTGACACACAAAACATTTAAAATTATCTGTGTCTATTATCATAGTTATTTTTGTAGTGAGAACTCCATGTTGTGTGTGGGCTTGGGTGATCGCTGTAATTTTACAAGCACTTGGCCCACGATGCCATTTATTAGGGCTGATACTGTGTCAATGTTAGTGATGGTAAATTATCAGATGGCCAACATACCACAGATTGTTTAAAAAAAAAAATGAATTAAATGCATTTAATACTCATACTCAGATTATAACTGAGAAAACGATTAATAATGACAATAGAAACTTCACAAAAACCTCTCTCAAAAGCCCTATTAGGACTAGATTAGTTTCACATGGCAAGGCAGGGTCATGTAATTTACCACCAGAGTATCTCTGACATTTTAGTCCCACCCAAATCAATGTCATTTTTTTTTTTAATACATAGCACTAATCTGGAACAATTCCACCATATTTTGTGTTTAAAAAAAAATAAAATAAAAATTAATATAAATGACTCTAGGTAATGTACAGCAAGTCTCACGTTGGTGACACTTATCACATCCTGTGGGAAGAGGTAGAAGGGTTTTTTCTTGAGGGGGGGGGGGACATAATACGCACTCTTTATAATCATTTCCCACTGAAAAGTACCATCCAAGATGACAATAATATTTTTAGATGATGTGTCGGAAAAGAAAGAAATGCTTCCAGGTGTTTGAGGTAATTGTGTCCCTAACACCGGGACAGTCTACATGCATGCAAAAATCATGAGACTTACTAATGATTACACACAACTTGTACAGCATCAACATTACAACAAAGCTCTAATGAAGGTCCAAAGCCTTTGTTTATATTAAAATGAGGTGTATGTACAACCTCATTTTAATACATTTAATTGTGTGGCACAACAGTTTTTTTTTTTGGGGGGGGGGGCAACCTGTGAGAGCGTAGATATACGATATATATACACGTGTGCGTGTATGTAATGTAATATATATATATATATATATATATATATATATACACACACACACACACACACACATACATACAGGCCAGGCTTTTAGCATGGAGGTAGAACTCAGGGAACACCCAAGAACATGCCTGTATGTCCAAAATGTGCCTTTTTTATTGCTTCTACAATTTAGTCCTATAGATCTAGTTAGTTCTAACCCGTCTGTGGAGTGAAAAACCCGAGTGCCAGCTCACTAAACAAACAAGGGCTTGGATTCCCAGATAGTGCAGTTTTCATGATGATACCCGAATAATGAGCAGGTATTTAGGAGTCGAATCCCTGACCAGTTGACCAGCTAACAGCACCAGTACAACTACTTGATACCAAAAAAAAATGGCCACGTTCGTTTATTTTGAAAGCGTTTAAGTTAACGCCACCCTGCACAAAAACACGTAATATGGCGCATTCAAATACTGAGCTAGCATCCAGCTAACAGGGTAGTTCTCGAAGTAATCCCAAAAAGGGAGCGGTCTACGCGCTAATAGCTAACACCAAAATGTGTGAGAAATATGAAATGAGTGCGTCGTAAGCGAAAAGCTTTCGGTTAGTTATATAGGTTAGGTTAATGGTGCACATCTCTCGGTTTAAAAAACCGGTTATTAGCTAGCAAACTGACCAGGTTTAGTTGGTTAGCGAGACCGTTCTAACCTACACACAAACCGGGTGCACTAACTATCACACGAAGTTCAACTATCAGATGGCTATTAACCTAATAATAATAATAATAATAATAATAATAATAATAATAATAATAATGTTTAATAACACGATTCAGAACAAAAGCAACAATGTCAAAGCTAGCTAGCAAGCCGCCGGTTGCCACAGTTAGCTGATTAATATGTGGCTAAACATCTCGCGCCCACCACATGCTATCAGCAGTACTTAACAAAGCGACACAACTAGCTGAGAGAAAGCAAAGTGACATCGCATCAGAAACATTTCTCTTCATAAAAGTCGGCGGCCATCGATCTTCAAATGAACCAACTTGCTGTGTGCTGCTTTATGTAATATGGCAAACGCTGAATGCTCAGTGGAGCAGCTAGTAAAACTACAATAATCACAAGTACGAGCCCTGAAAAAGTGGATAGTTCAGTGCAGGGGAAAATATGGTTAAATTGAACGCTGCACACAAAGATATGGGTGATTCTAGACGACATTTTCGCGTCTAAATGACAAGAACAAAACAAAAAAGTGTGTAAGGTGGAGCAGATGTGAACGTACGGTGCTAAAAAGCTGAGTGCCAGCTTCAAGCTCCTTCTGTGTGCAGAGCTAACATTACCTTTAACAGCAAGGCCTTCGTTCTGGCGCCATCTTCATGAAGCCTCTGAAATCCAAACAGTGAACTGCAAGCAAAGGACAACACAGAGGCGGTTCTCTTACTCCAATTGATTTTTTAACGACTTCTGCACAGGAACGTGTCACTTTTTAAAAACAACGATCAAAACTAATCCGAACAAAAGATTTCTCTAACCTGTCAACGCCGGCCAAGCATTCCCTCTCTTCAGCTGTGAGCTTTGGAAAGTCCTCTTCGCTTTCACTCGGTTTCCGCGCCGCCATTTTCTTTTCCTCATCATCATCGCCGAGACTCCGAGCAGCGGCGGCGGTGCAGGCTGCAGGGGCCACTGACACTCCCCACGATTTCATGGAAGAGTCAAAAAGAAGCAGCAGAGCCACGCCACCGGATTAATGTACCAGCTCGCCGTCCCCTCGCGGCACCTCTGTGCGGATCCCTAACGCAAAATGAGCAGATGCAAAAATCCGTCCAGGAAAAGACTCTCCTCAAAACAGCCCTCTTTTCACATTGTCTTCAACACAGATCCCTGTCGCGTTTCACGACACTAAATGAGGCACGTCGCACCACAGTGCTGACTTTTGTTTTTTCCGTTAAGTGTCAATGTAACGATATCACAAACTTCCCCTTCAGCCGCCAGTTCCAACTTGTTATAATTGTGTCACTCAAGCGAACCCACGCCGCCGCCTTGGCCACGCCTTCTCTTGTCGTTTAAGCCAATAGGCGCGCGCGTCTACAAACACGTGACCGGCCTTGTCTCGGGATCCCTCTTTTTCATAAACTTTCAAAGGGGGAGGATAAATAACAAACGACTCAACTTTACGCTATCTGTTCGTCGACTTCCATTGGTGGACAGCGCGCTATTGTGATTGCGTCAAAGACTCATGAAATATTTCATTGGTTGAAACAGCTGTCCATTTACCCTGACAAAGGTATGCAAAGAGAGAGACAGGCGTAATGGCCACTGTTGCCAGTTCCGCTTTTAATAAGCGATTTGAGGTTTTTTTTTCACCCTAAAGTCGTGCGTTTTCGGTACTTTAGGTTTTTGAAATAAACGCAAAAATACAACTTTTACAGCTTTTATACCTGTTCTTTATGCTACAAAAGCTGGCTTTCCCAGTTTATGTACATCATTCTACTGTGAGAATCTTTGGCTTTCCCATTTTCCAGTTCACAATATATCACAATTTATATTTATACGTTTTACACACACACACATACACACACATACATATATATATATATATATATATATATAAGAAACCACTGCAAAATAATCAGATCAGTTTCTTATGTTTTTTTTCTTACAGGTACATATATTGGTGAGATGAACAGTTTTGTTTCATTTTTTTGTGAACTGCTGACAATATTTCTATTAAGTTCATAATATAACTGTTGTTATTTAGAGTGTATATTTAAAGGAAATGACAACACATCAAAATAACCCAAGATCATGCAGTATTTGTAGAGCTTTAATAACTCAAATAAAACAAAATGCAAATAATTTGTAAGCAAATTGTGTTAATGCTTTGGCTAAATAACATTCTAAATAACATCCCAAATCTGGAGATTGGGCAGTGGTCTCTTTTTTCCAGAGCTATATATATATATATATCTTATTACATACACAAATATACAAATCTTCACATAACACGTGATTTTTTTTGCACAACTTCTATGACTGTCTAACTTTTCTCTAAATCTGTCAAAGTAAATAAATAATTAATGCAATATTTGTATGAAAACTATGCATACTAGTCATGAGGGATAAGCATGATGAGATATCTTACTCAAAAAAAAAAAAAATAATCAAATGTAAAACCTTTCCATAACAACAGTTACAGATACATACTATAGCCATACTATCACATATGCAAATTATGTTAAGCTCTTGGATCATAAATTGATTGCTATACAGGGATTCGATATAAAACATATTATATTATTAGGTCTGCCACACTCACAGATCTTTCAGAGCTCTTATTAATAATCACCCAACCAGTAAGTGGGTTACAAAGCTGTCTACAGCTAATGTAGCATAAAGTAGATATTGTATTACATACACATAAATGTACATGTGGAAATTAAAGCGCGTAAAATTGTCATGGTGGCACAGTGCTGCGGAAGGCACTGTTCATCTCACGACCACACAGCTCCATGGTTTGAATAATAATAAAAACAAATAAGCTGCCCTGACATTCTGGCAAGTGCCCTATTAAGTGAAAGTGTTTCATAATGCCAGACTCTCTTCTGTTTGAACTATAACTGCACTGAAATATCAAGCACAATGTAAGAGCTGTTCCAAACTGTTTTCAGGCTGTCTGAGGTGCATTTGACAGCATTATGTACACACCATAAAAAGCTTTTAAAAGCATAAAAGCTGATGGCATTTATATGAACCAAGAGCTTGGTAATGGCAAACCTAAGCTTACACCCATGTGTAAAATGGCAGGTTATACCACAGTTGCCAAGTTCTTTTCTTAGTACAATTCAATTTCATATGATGCAAATATATATATGTTTTTGCTTATTTCATTAACCCCATAACTTGATCTTGTAATATAGAACAGATCTATTTCTAATGGACAGACCTGTGCTCATATATTTATACATTTCTACTTATCCAAATAAATGCCTCTGTTAAGATTTGGTATATACAGTTGGAGATAAATGTACGTAAGAGGAGATTATTGAGCTGTAAATCGTCTGCATTAACATTTTTTGTTTTTGTTTTTAATGTTATGATTTATCACCAGTTTTTATTAACACTGTGCTAAAGCTTAGCACTGGGCATTATGGGAAGGAATCACTTCCGCGATTTGGTGGCGCACTGCGCATGCGCCTTTGGAAGACGTAACGATTGTCAACAGTGGTGTTAGCTGTGTAAAATGGCGGATCGTGGAGAAGGTAAATCACTCATGGTATCATTAAACATTGAAACGAATCATGTCTTATTTAATCCGTTTGGCCGGGTTTAACCGGTGTCGTTATTTATAGTCATTATAACTGGCGAGTCAGATCAAGGATCAGCTTCATTCCCTTAACATTAGCTGTTTTGTTGTATTTTCTGTTATTATGTAGAATGGATACCTCCGAGTGTAAAATCAATAGCATTGTATTTTTATTTGTTGTATGCAATCTGATTATCTTTGCTATGTCTGCTGATCATAAGATAGATACAGTGTAGATGAGGTACACATCAGAATTTTGGTCTTTAATGTAATTGCAAGAGTTTCATATATTGTATGCTATTCAAGAAAACCAGACAATATGATGAGGATACTTGGCAGTGTAACAGTGGTGATAGTGAAAGTTTGGCTTGCAAGATGCTCCAGGTTTGGCGTTTAGTTTTGTTTTCATGATGTTGTCACGCCTTATGTGGAATAGAGTAGACGTATTATGATTGAAAGACAGGGCTTCCACCAAAACATTAAGGAAAGGATTTAAAATCTTTGCCGGTTAGTGTCACCTGTACGCTTTCCAAAGACGAGGCCTTCACCAAGGCTCTACTGATTCCTTGATGCTTAAAACTAAACTGCTTATTCATAGGTGGATGTCTGAAATGTTATTTAATCCCATACACAGAGGCAGAGAGTGAGGATGAGCTGTATGAGGTGGTGGACATCACTGAATATGCACGACGACATCAGTGGTGGAGTCGAGTTTTTGGGAGCAACACAGGACCCATTGCTGAAAAGTATTCGGTAGCCACACAGATCATGATGGGTGGCGTGACAGGATGGTAAAGATCGGTGTCTACGTGTCTTCAAATGCATCCTCATATAATTTCTCTCGCGATTCCCTGTAGATTTTCATCAAATAGAAAAACATAAGTATGCCTGCTGGTCAAGTGATTCATTATATGAAAACATACAAAGCCACTTGACTACTGTGCCGTATTTTTAGGAGATCACAATAACCAAACCCAAATGATAGGGTTTTTTGTTTCCTAGGTGTGCTGGTTATCTATTCCAGAAAGTTGGAAAAATTGCAGCAACTGCAGTTGGTGGAGGATTTCTTTTGTTACAAGTAAGCTTGATGTGTGTGTGTATGTGTATATATATATATAAAGCTGCACTCATGTTTGACACATAAATGATGTTACATGGCATGTCTTGACCGAATAATGCATAAAATGAACACTAATATCTACAGTTGTGAAATCCTGGGGGGACTGAAATACCCTCTCCTTCATGAGAACATTTGAACTTTATATTGCTATGCTGTAATAACAGTCCGTAAAAAAAGTTGATTTTCATTTTCAGATTGCCAATCACAGCGGGTATGTGCAGGTAGACTGGAAGAAAGTAAAGAAGGACGTTAATAAAGCAAAAAAGCATTTGAAGAAGAAGGCCAACAAAGCAGCACCAGAGCTGAATTCATTTATTGAGGAGGTAGATACACAGCTGAGAAGATCTCTAAGATATTTAATTGCTCCAGAGACCTAGTATTGCTTCTGTAGTGTTGCTAGAGAAAGAAATATTATGTGAGAATAAAAAATTCTGAAAATATAATGAAATGTAACAGATTCTGGTAATATTTTTACTTTTATATGTATGAAATCAACACGAAAGACGACAGACCTTTTTGAAAAACTTTTAAGAGTTTTTCAATAATGAATGAAAATGTGACTACAAATGTTCATGTGTATAATAATTTTATATACATGAAGGAGAGCCCCAAAACCCAAAGTACAATTACATTTATAATGTCACATTTTGCTGGTAGAACATAAACATTGAAATTGATGTGTGTTTTTTTTATAATATCAGCTACAGGAAAGCATATCTAGAAGTTTATAAAAGTCTATAAAGTTTATCTAAAATATTGTTCTTGTTGTTTTGTAGTCCACAGAATTTATGAAGAGGAATATAGTCATTTCAAGTGGATTTCTTGGAGGATTTCTGCTGGGTCTGGCATCTTGAGTCACAACTGGACCTGCTGTACAAATGGACACTCCTTATCCAGACATATTCTATGCTGTATTTTTATTGTATTGCTATGTTCCAATGTGCAGTATTGCTTGGTTTGAGGCAGAAGTAGGACAGTATAGCTGGGCTTCTCAGCTATCTGCATGTCTAGGAAAGAAAAAGATGCACATAAGAGATATCTTGTAACAGGACTGCTGTGATATAAGCCATTTTGTCTGGTATTGTTGATAAGGTAGAAAAATAAACACTGATACAGGGCTGTTCATGTTATGGAGTAGGCCTGAGTTAAACTGTGCTGAAATAAAGAATTGCTTGCATATGTACTGTTTTTAGAACTGAGCAGTGATATCTTTTTGTTTGTTTCTGATATATTTTATTTATACCCACTATGTGCCAATTCTGTCAGTGTTTAAATTGTATGTGTGGTAACATAAAAGTTGTACTAATGCTAAAGAATTATTTGTGCTTTGTATGTAAATAGCATAACTTCATCGATTGAGTGTTGTTTCCATACGACACCATACTGTTCATCTGGATCTTATGGGCATAAAATAATAATAATAATACTAGTGCAAGTCAAATGCAATTTAAATGTCATACAGTCCTCTTCCCTTACAATTAACATTTTTTAGGCCACCCTCATGAAAGCTTGAAAAATTTCTTATTCATCAATACATTGCATTTTTAGTGCATACTAAAAATTTGGCATAACATTATTTTTGAAATTAAAAAGGCATTTGTTTTTAATAAAACAAGCATGTAGTCATTCAGCAACATTATGCAATATTTGCGTATATACCTGCCAATGCATTTTTAAATTAATGTAATAAACTTCTAGTTTGTACAGATTCATAATGGTTTAAAATGTCCTTTGTGGAGAACATGGACATGGAAATGTTCTATGGCCAGAGTATGGAGAGAATGCCATTGATTATTTATTCCTGTACATAACAGGGAGGCAGTGCTAGATCATATTTTAGAGGGGAGAAATATTAAAGGAAGTGAGAAAGAGTCTGTTTTTAAATAAACGTTACAGGACGCAGGGCACATGGATATAAAAAGCCTACACACTCCTGTTAAAATTGCATGTGTTTAAGATGTATAAAATATAACCAACATAAATGATGTCAAATCTTTCTCTGCATGTAATATAATTTCCACAGGTTTTTGATAGGATTTAGACTTGGACTCAGACTGGGCCGTTCCAAACCTCCAGCCTTTTCTTGATGTGCATTTGTGATTTGGATCATTATTGTGCTGAACATTTTTCTTCACCTTCAGCTAACAGAGGACTGCAGGTTCTGTACCAATTTAGATTGGTATTTGGAGCTACCCATTTTTCTTGATCAGAGCCCTAGTGCCAGCTGAAGAGAAGCAGCCTTATTGCATGATGTTGCCACCACCATGCTTCACCATTGGTACGATGCTGTTCGGCAGACAGATCTTTTAGAATTATGCCCAAAATGTCATACCTTGGTCTTATCAGTCCATAACAAAATTTGTCACATGGTTTGGGCAATGATAATGGGTTTGTGTCAAACCAGTTTATATGAGAGATGGTGGTTACATGCAGGGAGTGGAAATATTACTGGTAATAATTTCTCAACTTGCTGGCCATCACAGTGTTCCATGGTACATCTAATGATTTGGAAATGATTTTATATTCTTCTCCTGATCAATACCTTTCGACAATGAGATTAGGATCAGCCTAAGATGTCATGACTATCTTATAGAAACAGCCGATCTTTATTTGTGGTTAATCACAATCGGTTCATTGATGACACGTGGCTGATAATTACCTTTAAACATGAGTTATAAAAGGGTGCACACAAATGTTAGCTGATAGTTTGATTTTTTCTCCCCTTCCCCTCAAAATAATTTAAAAAAAAAAAGTTTCTATGTGTTGGATGCTTTATCACATTAAAGGTAGAAATACATGAATTATCTTGATTTTATTTTTATGTCACAGGAGTGCTTTGAGGAATTCTCAGACAAATGAAGAAATTAGAAATAAAACAACAAACAAAAAATAATACACCTCTCATATTGCAATGAGGAAATAAACATATACCGACTGAATAAAAGTGTGCAATGGACGCCATGTTTGTAGCTCGTCGACAACACACACACACACACACACACTCACTGAGCTGATGAAGGACCGTAAGCACGTGACCTGTGCTGTGTCTCTGTGCTCGTGGCAACTGCCGTCGCAAACGTAGCGTTGCTATAGCGACGTGAGCAGTAGCCCCGCAAGTGGTTAGTAGTTTCTGCGGACTTTTATAATCCCATTAAAAATGGCTTTGCCGATGTTACCTGGATATTCACTCAAGAAAAATGTAAGTTCAGTCATAACATTTATGTTTACAGTTTAAGTTAAAACTCATTACAAATAAACTGCTTGCCAAATCAAGATTTAGGTTTAAGTCTCCTATAATGTTAGCCAGCTGATCTGTGTTGCTTTAAATAACTCGTACTGGTTGCATTTTATAAACTGAATGTTATATGATTTTCCTAAAATCTTAAAGTAAACAACATTAAACCAAGTCGATAATTGGCGTGACAACCCTTTGCTTTAAAAAAAAATGCATCACTTTTGTAACGTTTAACATTTCATTTAATCATAATCATAATCATTATGTTTTAAAATATTGGTTTTAAAAATGATAAATATTGCTTTTTTACTGTCCCAATCATGCAGAAGGCCTAAAATAAACATCAATTTGTATGAAATAATGTAAGATGTCTAATGGGATTATTTGCACAGTACTGTAGAGCATAATGTCACACACTCTATGGCTGAAAGTGTGTGCACCTGAGCATCACACCCATCTCATTCCACAAAGCTGGATGCACACAACTGTACAGGATGTCTTTGTTTGCCGTATCTTTACAGTTTCCAGTAGACCTACGCCTGTTTCAGCATGGCAAAGTAGCTCTTACTGTTACATTTGCAAAGTAGAGGTGTTTTATCCCAAGGGGTTGTTTTATCTCACTTTAACCTATTACTAATGGTATTGAATTAAAAACCCTGCTTAAAAGTATTCACTCAGTAACCCGACTTCTTCTTTAGCTGGGAAAGGAAAAGTTTCACAAGTCTCAGCATTTTGATTACTCCAATGGTGTGCCGATGATGGTGGGAGCAGAGAAACCTGGCATTGGAGGAGAACTGCTCTTGGGTCAACGTGCACAACCTAAGTACTCCGTGTTTCCCAGAGGAGAGGGCAGTGAGGTCCCTTCCTGGGTAGCATTTGACAAGCAGGTTTGAAAAGAAAAAATCACCAATATACCAATTGATCAATATCCTAGAAAAAGTGTAGTGAAATGTGCTGCTACTATTCAGCCATCCTTCTGTTGCTTTAGGTTCTTTGTTTCAATGCATATTTCCAAGAAGCTATTCCTGAGAGCAGAGAGGAAACTTACAGGATTCGAAAATGTAAGATTTATTTCTACTTGGAAGACGACACCGTACAGGTTGTGGAGCCAGAGCTAAAAAATAGTGGCATTCCACAAGGTAACTCCTTCAAATGACAAATCATTGACAAACCTGAGTAATCCACATGTGGTTAAACAGTTCTGTCTCTCCACACAGGAACACTTATCCACCGCCATCGCATTCCTCTCCCAGCTCCTGATGATGACAAGTTTTACAATTTACACCACTTCAATATCAACCAGGAGATGGTTTTCTATTCCAGGACCTTTATGCTAACAGACTGTGACCCTTTCACACACAACTTCCTGAGGAAAATGGGTGTGCGTCTCAATGCCCCTTGTGCAACACCAACAGACCCCTATACAAAACTCCGTCAGGAGGTAAACATGTGGCCTTGTCTCGAAACGGTTTTGTTTCTTGAAATGGAATATCGGCAGTGTGTTCTATGACTGTGTTCTTTACTTTCACAGCTGGAGGACAGCATGCAACCGTTGCGCCCATATGAGAGGCAGGATACCTTAAAGCAGTTCCTCGACCATGACTGCAATGTTCTGCGTTTTTATTGCTACTGGGATGATACCCAGAGTGTCTTTGGAGACCTAAGAGAACTGATCCTGCACTACTTTTTGGCAGATGACACCGTAGAAATAGTAGAAGTCAGATATGCAAACTCTGGCCGAGATACAGCTCCTAAATTTTTACACAGGAGCAAGCTTCCAAAGGTGTGTATTAAGATCTCATATGAAATGATTTACTTGTGAAAAACTGTCCTTGTATTTTTGTATATAAAATACAAATATATATATGCTCAGGGTTTTTTGTTTTGTTTTGTTTTCGAAATCTTAACAATTATACTGAGATAAGCATTTTTACAGAAGGGGTAGCAGAAAAAGACAATTTTAATATCACTTGTTCTGTTATAATCCAGCACAGACATGGGGCTGCTTGTTGCCTGTAGTCTATAGCTCTTGCCCTATAGTGATTGAACCACTGGAGCACAGTGACTTATTTGCTGACACTTTCATCTAAATTCCATCATTACTGTAAAGAGAGCAATCGCTATTGGCATACAAGCCCCCGTGATTTCCATTATAAGACCACAAACATACAAGTTACTGTGCTGTAACTTCCATCATTGCTGGAGCAAAAGGGGATGATACAGCACTCCAACCACTTCCCCTGTCTTTGTCTCGTCTTCTGCTCGGATGAGCTTCTCCATCAGCTATGTCTTTCACTTATCTTGACTGACATTGCTGACACAACATCAAACTCCTCCAAGCATTTTTTTCTCTCTCTTGCCTGGAAATCCATTTTGAAACAACATTAAATGGAACGTTATTACCTCAGTTAGATTTTGTCCTTAACTTATCTTGTCATGCTGTCTGGATGTCTGAAATTCTCCTACTTTCTATTGCTCTAAAAGTCAACGGAAATGTTTTTGTAAATCCCCTGGTGAGAAAATAATAGCCTTTAAGACATTTATCTTAATTAAGATATATTTTAAGTCATATTTTAATATATCAGACATCTTCAGCCAATTTATCAAGACAGATTGCAGTTATTTTCTCTTGCCTTTCCTCAACAGCATGCTCCTACTCCCAAACGCTTGCCTGGAGAAATAACAGACCGTACTGTCCTGAATGTATTTGGGCCAGTGGGACATGGGGGTCGCTACATTCTGGACAGCCGCAAAGTGAGTTATAAAAAAATGGGACTAGTGTGAAAACCATTATAAATACACATAGATTACATCTATCGATAAATGAAAAACGTGGCCTTAGTTATTAATTTTATTTATTAAGTTAATATTAAGTTTATTTATTAGGTGAGTTAGTTGTAAATTTGGAAAAGCCAGGAAATGAAACTGTTCTTGTGTATGTGTATGGTCTCAGACTGGTGCTGTACATGAGGAGTTCTACAAAGACTGTGACCTGACCATAGGAGAGGTCATCAACGTCTGGGGTCGTAAAGTGATGATTTGTGACTGTGACAACTTCACCAAAGAGTACTACCGTTCCAAATATGGCATTGGTAAGTCACAGAACTGTGTAAAACATTCAAGATGTCATCAGTATCAGTCTAAGTGAAAAAAGTAAAAGTAGGAATGTTCCAGGCTCAGCCTGTGTTTGGGAACTGAGTACACCTGGTCAAGAGTGTTTAATGGGAATGTGACCACATGATGTCAGTATTGAGTACAGATGCCAGTGCTGCTCAGTTGTGATGACAAGACATTTTGCTTGCCCCCATTATATCTCACAGCTTAATTATGTTACTGTGTCACTTATTTTATTGATGATGATTTCCATTAACGTGATGACGTATTGTTGAAAAATAAAAACAGATTTCTAACCTACTCATATAAAGACTGCTGATGAGCAATGCAGAGAGACAACCTTGAGAAGAAGTGCACACTGTTTTAGCACAACACGTGTCTGCGTGTGTGTGTGTGTGTGTCTGTGTGTGTGTAGAGAACTTCACCCCTGTCGAGTATAAGGTCCCACCACCAGCTAAAGCAGCCGTCCAGTTCCCTCCTTACACTGGCTTTGGATCGGAGGAGGACTCCCTTTGCTCCTGCCAAGGGCTGCTGCCTAAGCCCCCTCAGAAAGACTTCAGAAAGCTAATGGAAAAAGACAGGTAACCACATGCTTTCTAGAGTAAGTTCCCTCAAAACATCTTGAACACGTCATTCCTTTTAACAAAATGAATATTAAAACTTACCAAAACACCAACAGCTTCCTGAGCATTTGATTGATCTGACTTGGGGTTAAGTTACCTGTCTGTTCTACTTGTGTCATACATTCTGAATGTGTGTAGTAATGGATGGCAGACAAGGCTGGTCTCTTGTTTGTACTACTACACTATTAGGGGTTTAGGCACTGGAGCTGGAATTCATTATATACTGTTATAAACTCTCTCCCTCTCTCTCTCTCTCTCTCTCTCTCTCTCTCTGTCTCTCTCTCTTATATATATATATATATATATATATATATATATATATATATATATATATATATAATGTTGTGTGTTGAAGGTGACATAAGGACATAAGTCAAAAAGTTATATTCTATATGACCTTTATTTGACAGCCACATACTGAGATTTGTGGGCAAGATGCTCTCAGACAATCCTACTGACAAGGACCGCACATTCATCATATCCTTCTACCTAAGTGATGACGCTATAGCAGTGTTTGAACCCACCCAGAGGAACTCAGGTATGTTCCCATGTTCCCCATTTCATTGCCACTCATTGCTCACATTCTTTTTTCAAATGCCTCAACATTTCAAGTGTAAAAAACAAAATAAAACATTATTTTATACATGTAAATGAATGCTTATAATACTTATTTCATACTACATAAAATATGTGTATAAATTATGTCTGAACGCATTACAAGAAAAAATACATTTCTACATGCTGATAATGTCGAATGCAAGAATACACATTATAACCTATAAAGTTTTCTCAACAAACCTCAATTTAGTCAGCAAAACATATTTTTAAATATATAAACTGTGGAGGTACTATAATAATGGAATGGAATAAACTGATTCAAGTCTGTGCATATTATACTAAAGGAATTATGGGAGGTAAATTCTTGGCGAGAAGCCGTGTGAAGAAGCCAGGACAGGAGCTCTTTAAGAGCGAGATGTCCGAGTACTACAAAGCTCAGGACTTGTACGTGGGAGCCAGACTGAGTATAAACAACCAGCCTTTCCAATTAGTGAATGCTGATGAGTATGCTTTTAACTATATGGAACAGCATGCAGAAGAGGTAATGCACATGCACATTACGTTTATTCTTATTCAGTCTTAGTTTACGTTATTGACATAGTACATTGCAGATGGGAAATATACTTTAATTGCTGTTATTCACAAATGTGCTTTGGTTATTACTCTTCCCTAGTTCCCCATGGCAAACATTGGAACAATTTTGAGCAAGTTAAAGTCAATTCCTGAAGAAAAGCAAAAGGAAATTAAACAGTTCCTGGCATTAAGTGACTCAGGCAACACTGGCTTCATTCCTTATGAGTCTTTCAGGTAAGGAGCCAATAAAGAATATGTACTGAATAAGAACATTAAGCAGCTAAACAAGTATGCAGGGCATGCCTATTTCCAAAACAGCAGAAAGAGCTCTCACACCCTCTGGTCCAATCCTGCTTGCTTCACAGACTGCATGTGTCTATGTTTTCACTAATCCACACAAGTGAAAACAAAGCATATTCTCCATGGATTTCTTGTCAGACACTGCTCCATGTGATTGAGCAGCTGAATGCCTACATTCATGTAGGCATGCCTGTGTGTCCCTACAGGTCTCTGTTGGCAGATATGGACAGTCAGCTGTCAGAGCATGAGATCATGATGTTAGGCCGTACCTACTCGGTGAGAGAGCAGCCTGAGCTGGACGTGGGTCTCTTGCTGGCCATCGCTCAGGATCACCTGAGGAAGAAACAGTTTGAGAGTTTCTCAGACATGCTGCGAGCTTTCACACACAAGGACAGAGACAGGTACAACAGGAGCTAGGTTACACATCTCTGCATTTTACATTAACACCCAGGAGGGGGAGCATGGCCTTTGGTCAAGCTGCAGTTTGTTATGTAATTAACTCGGTTCTAATGTGTGCTTGACCACAGACTATTATATTTCACCCCGCATCATGAGTAAATGATCAATATAATCACAAGAGCATATGAATGTTGCAGGGTGTTGCGTGAATGCATATTTTCATACAGAAACAAGCATGTCTGTGCATTTCTTGAAAGACATGGTCACCCAGGCACTGAGGTTGAACACAAACACTAAGCCTGAGGTAGAGCAGCGTCAGTCTGCAGACCCCGCGGCTCCACATTCAGGAGTTGTGATTAGTTCCAGCGCTACAAGTGAAGCATTGGAACCAGATGATCTCCCTAGACTTGTGCTGTGTAGCAAATAGATGACTTGGAACACAGATGGATTAATGTGTTTGTGTCTTTTTGGAAAATGCAGTTATTTAACATTTTTCTAATGATTAAAGAAGTTACAATTGTCTATATCTGGATATTTCTCATCCACTTTTTACAGGAAAAGTGTAATCTCATAACCCACATAGGTATCTTTGCCAATCTTTTTTTGCGCAATTGCTGTATTTGTTATGTTGTAGAAGTGGCCATGTTTCCACCAAAGAGGCTAGGATCATCTGCAAATCCTTCCACTTGCCACTGGATGATGACCTTTTGAGAGCCCTTCTGCAAAAGTAAGTAGTTATATTTAACTTGTTATTTAAATGTTTAAATCACAGCTTTATTCTGCAAGATGTCACATTTGTCCTTATGTTGATATTCAGATTTGAGAAAGAGTCTGGGGAGATAGACTATCATGCTTTCCTGTCAGGGATCAACTGGAGAGAGAATGCCTCCATACCGCTTCCACCAGATGCTGCCTTGAAAGTGAGTTAACTAGTTAATACAGCTGAAGGAACTCGAGAAGGTGAAGTTTCAATGACTTGTTAGACATGGAAAAAGTTCTGAGTTAACACACCTTGTTTCCTTGAAGCTTTGTCTGCCATCATTAGCAGACACAGCCACACACACTCAGAGCTGAAAAAAAAGAGAGTGTGTTTGGAAATGAGGGCCAGGTGGCAAAGTTCCAGTCTCTGGCTCTCAACCTACCACAGAGCCACCTCCAAGCCTCACCTCATTCAAATCAGCCTTGAGAAAAACCCAGTCAAGTCTTTTTATTGCAGCCCTTTAATTTAGCGCGCTATGCCGCATAACATTCTAAGCAGAACCATCTGCCTCAGTGTTCACAAAATAAGTGGAGAAATAGGGGGGATTTTAGATGGTTTCACCAGTAGATGGGGCTTTTGATTATTTTTTTTGATTATTATTTTTAGTTGGAATCAGAAAAAAAGACAGGCCTAGTACTTTAGAGCAGTGGTTCTCAAAGTTATTTGTGAAATATAGCCAAACCGGGCCTTTTTTTATTTTGTCACAATGATGAAAATCACAACCTATTATTTTTAGTGTACTCAGAAACGTGTAGCCAATAAATAAATCAACTCAGACGAGAACATGGTGTTCTGTCAGCTGAAATATCACAAATAAATAAAATACAGATTTAATCAATAGCCAGAATATTAGTGTACAAATGTGAATAATAAGCTATTTGTACAGTTGCTTATGATATAATCTGAGAGATGTTAAAGAGGCCACTGGCTGAAAAAAACTTTAACTTGCTATAGCATTATGGTAGACACAGTCAGGTGAGATGATTTTCTTTGCTTTGCCTTGCTTTACTTTACTTTACTTTGCATGTTGATGCTTTGCATACCTTGCTGTCAGCCTTCTGACTATCACTGTCACTTTCCAGCCATTTTCTCTTACGCTGCCACAGCCTACCCTAGAAGGCCAGACACTAGTGGAATACTCAGCCTTTATCAAGGAGCTTTCCGGATACTCAGAACAGGAGTGATGTCATCTTCGGCATTTTCTCGTCATTGCTGCAGTGCATTAATAAATGAAAACTCAGTGCCTTTTGTGAAACTTCAGTTTATTTAACTGCTATTCTGTATGGTGGCCAGGCTTAGCTTGCCAGTTCTGCAATCTGCAATTTCGTCTTAGTGTTAGTGAATCTTAGATGTAGAGTTTTACTGCTAATGCTTTTTCCATAATTTAAATCCTCCAGGATTTTGAGATTGCATTGAACACGAATTAAGCTATCAGAGAAAGTAACTACATTTACATTCACATTTCTGGCAGTTGGCAGATCTTATCCAGAGTGACGTACAAGAGTACTTTGAAGTTTCTATTAATGAATACATTATCACTGGTTCAATAGGTCACAGACTTAGGATACCATCAGCATAAAAACTGTGTTGTTGTTGTTGTTGTTGTTTTTTAAAATCTACACACAACAATGCATAAAAAACAAACAGGGAAAACAAGAGCTACTTTAAGTATTTTAGAAAGAGGTAGGTCTTCATTTGTCATTTGAAGACAGTCGGTGACTCGGCTGTACGGACATCTAGGGGAAGTTTATTCCACCACCTTAGTGCCAGAACAGAACAGAGTATTGACGTATACCTACCTCTTACCCTGAGAGACAGTGGGACCAGTCGAGCAGATCTGAGGGAGCGAGGTGCAGTTCGAGGAGTATTAAGAGCTTTGAGGTAAGATGGTGCTGGTCCATTCTTGGCTTTGTAGGCAAGTGTCAGTGTTTCGAATCTGATGCATCTAGTGGAGGGAACGCAGCAGTGGGGTGGTGTGGGAGAACTTAGGCAGGTTGAAAATAAGTCACGCAGCGGATGAATTGCATTCAAAGGTAGACCAGGCACCTGAGCAGCCTGTGTGGACAGAAATGGCCGAATCTTTAATAACTACATATGTCTTTTCTGGTAGGAATCCTGTGCTTGCAATTTCACAAATTCAATTAGCAAATTTTCAAAATCAAGCAATTTTGGCCTCAATAATCACAAAAAAATACCTGTAAAATCCTGGAGGGATTGATTATCAAGAATGCCAACACTCATTATGACCAATAATGACCAATTAAAAGATGAATTATTGAAAATATCAAAAGGTTATGTCAACATTAGCCTCTGTATATTTACACTATCTGCTATTATTTGCAGTTTGATATAGACTGGACTGGAGAAGCAGTCGGTCCTGCAGTAAAAACCATCAACTACTCTCTGTTACTGGATGATGTCTTTTGCAATGATCACACCAATATAATCAACTGAGAGGCATGGAGATATCCTCTCTCCCACAGACACCAACATGAACAATGAGAACATGGTGGAAGAAAGGTTCAAATAAAGATATACCCTTATCCCATCAACTTTGTGCAGTTTGTTTGTAAGTGTGATATCAATTTCTATTAATTTTCAATTAAATTAATTTTCTGTTAACAACACAACCTTTACCCATTTATAGTTACATTTATTGTTGAGGAACATCAGAGAAATAAGCTGTTATCAATTGTTATGACTATTATGAACAAAATGCCGTTTGTCATATTACTGAAAAACCACAAAGTCTTTCACCCTGTAGAATTTACCATGCTGGTAAACATAAATACATAGCTTTTGCTTCGAATATTACAAATTGTGGACACTGGAGACTCCTTCCTTCCAGAAATGATGAATAAATGTCTCCTCAAAGAAAACTTCACCATATCAACAATTACACACAATTTAAAAATCTGTTTATGTGAAGCATCTGCTAGACACAAACCTGTACAAGTTGTTACTATAGAAACAATAACATGGGTAGAACAAGCACATTAATATAAAACTTGCAGCAAGAACTACTTTCTGAGTTATGCTGTTTTCAGTAATAATAGCAGATGCAATAAAAAAATGAAGTGCCATAGAAACAGGACATCTCAGAGGCAACTTTACGAACTCTGCTAAATTTGAACTCTATCTTTTCTATAAATATAAATATGAATAAGAATGAGGTCAGATATATAGAAGCTGCTAAACCAAAGAATGTTTTATAAATGGACTTGCAGACGCTCGTAATGATCTGCATGATTGCTCAGGCCAAAACAGGCTCCTATCAGACACGTCATTCGATTGTCAGTGGCTGATGCAGAACATAAAAATACAGCTGAAGTCAGAGCCCTAGTAATCAAGGCTTGATCCTCGGATGAATCAGGATGAGTAAATTATCTCACACCAGCATGATTGAATCTTCGTCCCAAGCCGCCACACTTACTAAGACACTGGACTCTGAAGTCATCGGCTTTGTGGTCTACAATACAAAGGCCTACTAGTGCCCACTGCATATTTAACACAATATGCTTTCTAAAATGGGCGTATGAGGACACTGTGGGACATTGTGCTTCCTCCGGATAGTTCATGAGCATCAGATAAACATAATAACGAACATAATAATACCTCTCATTCATTTGTAGATGAATTTCCTTCTGTGACTACAAAAGTCACACTCACTGATGGGTGTATGGTTACTGTATGAGTATTTCATCTTTAAATCTATCCATTTCCTTTTATTTGATCCTAGGAAAGATCTATTTTGAGTTCCTAGGTATCAGCTGATTCAACTGGAAGGAGTGTACATGTGTGTGATTGATATTTCATTTTGGGTGTGATAGTTACTGCGCTTTATATGGATTTTAATGTTTCTTGGCTCTGGTTAGTTCAGTCTCTTGAGGCTCTCTAAAATTTCCAAACAGGAAAGCATCATAAATATGCATGGACTCCAATGACCAACTGACAGGATTTATGTCTGTGGGTGACAGACAAACATGCTTAACATACTTATAAAAATGTTTGCTCAACCAATGAAGCTGGAAAAATATATATTTTTTCATTTAAATGGGCATCAGGTGAGCTTTTCCCTATAAGAATTTCACCAATCTCACATCTTTTAAATAATAAAAAGAATCAAGATGTTTCTCTCTTCTTATATTGTATTGTTCTGTTTTCATCAGTTTAAGCAGTAATATGTGCCTATGGTCACAAACATTTTGCATAAGATTTCTGCTTTTAATATTGTGACCTAAGGGTTGTACAGTCAGTAAAAATCCAAAGTAGCGTTTATCCATTCTCTGAAATGGCAGAAACAATGAGTTTATTGAAAACATAATGTACTGAAGGCCAATTTGCTGCAGATAAATATGGCCGAATAGTTTCAGTCATTTATCCCTCCACTAATTAGAGGTTCATTGGAAAATGTCATTTGACTATAAAGATCTGTAATGAATATTGTGTTGGTGATGACCACAGAACTATGTAGTACTTGCAAAGAGATTGTTTTTTACTTGGGACACAGAGATGCTGCTGAAGATTTGGGGAACAAGCTGTGCTTCCTGGCACAGAATTTGATTTTCCAAATTACAAGCCTTTTCCATTTTAATGTACTGTTAAAATTGAGATCACTTTGCCCATTCAAAACAAGAATTAATATATTCCGAGTATGCTTCAATTTAGGCATACTATATGCCTTTTCTCCCTGCCTTTCCCTGTTCATACCTGGTACAGTAATCAGCTAGTTGTCTTTGGCTATGTGCAGTCTGAACATTATTTTAGATGGTAAAATGAAAAAATGTTATTCTATACAGGCTGTAAATTAGAGCAGCGAGACTATTTTCATGCAGGTCAGCTCTCCCAGTGGAGGTCATTTTTGGAAAGCAGCGAGACTGTTTTTCTGCATTCACCTTGTGGATATAAATCACCCAGAATTATGAGACCTCTCCTTTTTTACATGGCGCTTGAAACAAGACTTGAAATCGACCTCTTGAAAAGAAAACTGTGTCTCAAATCCATCAGTGTTAATTTCCTTCTGTCATTCTTCACTTGGGTAACAGGCTATGAAACACCTTAAAGGCAGTCTTCAGTTGTGGCTTTAGGGTAACATGAAAGCCATCTTCAGCTGATAGAAAGGAAGGTGCACATGGGTGCTCTTTCATCAAAGGGAAAAGCGATGGGTCTGGGACAAGACATATGACTAAACACTCTTAGAACTCGACATTGTCACCCACCTGAGCGACCCTTTATCCTCTCTCTTTGTTTCTTTCATTCCTAAATTGCTTTGTGTAAGGGTCATGGGAAAAATGATGTGATGTCCGCGTATTCTGGGGGTAGTGTATCATGCAACAGTCAAAGATGTTTTAAATACATGGAGGAGGCAAACACGAGAGAGATTCCACTTAAGAAACTCAGTCACTTTGTGAGAAAATCTCTGCCAAGGTCATTTTACAGTTATGCTGACTGAGTAAGTGAGCTGTTGAAATGATATGTCAACCCCAACATTTAACTACAATTCATAAAAGCAGGCATCAGTTAGCTTCAGTCCTCTTGACAGTTAGTTTAATGAATTTACTACGCATTTAATGGTCCAATCAGATCAGACTGAGTCAAAGTACCATGTACAGACATAATGTTTTGAGAAATAGGAGCAGTTCTGTAATTGTATGGTCTAAATGGAGAGTGTTGGTAGTGTCTTTGTGCTGCCGGATTGTAAATAGTCCTGTCTGAGGGTGAGGAGATGGAAGGTGCGAGATAAATGTGACTTCTAAAGAAGCTTTGCAAGTTTCATAAACTTTTGACCCCTAAAGCCCTACTTTGTTATGCCAGCTTTCCCCTAATTTCCCCTGAGGTTTTAAGATTTTAAACTAATTTATGAACACATGTTTTTCCAGCTTGTAATATGTAGCAGTTTTCCACTCTTACATAGCTGAATGAAAACTGCTAAAACAATGGGAAGAATTTGATTATCAGATATATATATATATATATATATATATATATATATATATATATATATATATATATATATATATATATATATATTTATTTTTTATTTTTTTTGCCGTGCTGGGTCTTAGCTCTCTTTTGGATTGAGTCCATACCTCAATTTGAAGATTACTCATTCCCCTCTGGTGCCAATATTTGTGGTAATTTAATACGTCTCTTTCTTCCCTCAACTTCTGCCATTTGAAATTGCTAAAATTATTCGCATTTTAAACAATTGAAAACATGTTTTCAATTTCCAAAAAAAAAAAAAAAAACCTCTCCATCAAATGCTTGCTGTGTCTGAAAGGTAAAATTACAATTATTTCTTCTTTGTGAATTTAATTACATGTCTGTATTGCTTTGATTTTTCATGTGATTCAAATAAAGACTTTTCAAAGACTATTACAAGCTGGAGTGTCTTTTCCATTTAACCTGAGCGCTTGGAATATATACTCTATATACACACACATAAACACACACACATGTTCAAGAAAGATATACATATTATTCTTTTTACTGTAGTTGATACAAGTTATTGATATCATTGACAAGTATACAGTATATATATATATATATATATATATATATATATATATATATATATATATATATATATATATAATTACAGTAAAATGCTAAATAAGCCATTTGTTTGTCATATAAATGAATGAATGCACAGACAGTATAATGTAGTACAATATAGCATTGTATAGTATAGTACAGTGTTGTATAGAGTAGGATACAAGTGCTTTTAGACTACATTTTTCCAACTCAGAAGGATATAATTGAAGATTCCCAACTAGATCTGTTCATATTCCACCTGATTATTCATAATGAACAAATATTCCTTCCTTCAATGTTAGTCGAATGTCGGTTGTGTTTTTCTTCTTATGCAGTGCTTTATTATTTATAGATTTTAATGCCATGGCCATTGTGTGTGCAAACCTTGCTTTTTGTTTAAAAGTGAGGCTGAAGATTTAACCTAGCCTGAACATGGTCTGAGCTGTGTGAATTTCTGAAGCACCCCCCCAAACCCAGTGGTGACCCTATTGTTTATAGGAGCCCACACTTACTGCGATTATTATGTTTTCGGAGCAGTTGTTTTTAAATAAACTAATTCTGCTAACAGTTTTATAACCCTGAGCTCGTAAAAAGAGGGCCAGGCTGTTGCTCACCTTTGATTCTGCAACCATTTCATGGCTGGAATCCCCATTTGCTTTGCGAGAGAATGCTGGTGTGTCAGCTGTGTGGATGTGTCACCAAAGTGATATATGACTGCTGTGTCACGTTCCACCAACTATCCCTGAGATGTGCATCATCTGTCCTTTCTCTTTTCTTCCTGATTCTTCTATAAAAATGAGGGGTGTTAATGTCAGAGGAGGAGGTTGAGGGGAGGGGGAGCAGTGAGAGGGAGGGAGCGAGGGAAAGAGGGAGTCAAGAGCTCACACACGATCGGTGTGCGTGAGAGGGAGAGAGAGTGAGTGAGTGAGTGAGTGGGGAAAGGAGAGGGAAGAAGGAGGTTTAAAAGCAATTGTTATTGAAGCATTTCCACTTCAGTCCAGGGAGGTGCAGCTGGGGTTGGATATCGAGAGCTGAGAGGAACTGGAGAGAAGGTAAGCTCACCCTGACTCTTAAGGTGACCCAGGGCTCCACAGAGCCACTTTGCATGAGCTGCCTTTTAGTATTTAGTGTCTATGTTGCCATCTAGCTGATCAGCTGATTTGGACAAATGTTCAGAGTGGTTCTGAGTTTGTTACGTGACATATTTTTTTAATTACCTGAGGAAGTATTGTGACACACAATACCACCTCCACAGCCTTTGTTTTTCTTTGGTTTCCACAAGTCATAGACATCTTTATTAGCCCTCCTTGTGAGCAGAAGAGACAAGGTGATTTCACTGTGTGTGAGTCATAAGTGAAATGAGTTGGTTGGCGGCACTGAGCCTAGGGCAGGTTGTTGGTATGTGCATCTGATGAGAGACACAATGTGTTCTGTGGTAGGTTGACTGCTGAGATGAGCTATTGCCTCTGCACAAACGGATACTGAGAATTCTTAGCTGAGGCTTTCAGGAAAAAATTGCGTATAGTCTTCATTTTTATGGAGGTGGATGAGAGGTATCACATGATTCCCTGACACTATTTGAGACAAACCCCATCAACCCGCCACCACCACTCTGTGTGTGTGTGTGTGTGTGTGTGTGTGGTGTCAGATTGCTCATTATCATTTTTATTGTGTTTTCTAGTCTTCTAATCTTGTCTGTGTGAAGTTTAAATACGAATGCCAAATCAAAGTCGGATGCTTAACAGGATGTCGTAATAATACAGTTCCTAATTGTTGATCGTGTCCCTTGAGACCCTCATGAGCAGGACCTTTTGGATTTCATTGTCTCAGTCTGACATGCTCTATTCTAAGAAGCCTAAATTGTAACACTAACGTCAGCTTAGCATGGGCTTACAATATCTTCTGTCATTGGACAATGGCTGTGCTCAAATCTGCAATGTTTGTCTTATCTTCATCATGGGGGATATATTTAGTGTGAGGCTTAGCTGCGGTATACAGGAGGCATGGGTTGGTGGTATTAGACTGTAGTGCCCCTGCTCTGGCCTGGCATGCTGCGTAGGTGCAGATGGGTACTGGGAGGAGGAGGGGTGCTGGGGTTATGCGGTCTTGTAGGAATCTGCCCTTTGGTTTATTAAAAGCGGGCCAGACAATAGGGCAAACAAGCACCAAAAGATGACGTAAGCCATGAGTGTAAAAGAAGAGGCAAGTTTATCAGTATGTAGGAGGCTTTATGGTACTTTACAAGCGGTACTGTAATAGATAGTTTGTCGAAATGTAATTTTGATTACATGGAAAGCATGAAAATCATTCCAGATTTGAACTCTATTGCTTGCATAGCTGCTCTAGTCAGATCAACAAACCAACTGCAAACAGTTCTGATTCAGAATAAAAGGACTTTTTGCAGGATCATAGGATTCACTTAGAGGCTGGAGGCAACTGAAGAAGAACCTGCTAAATCTGCTGTGGACTGAATAAATTGCTTCTTTGAGTCAATTCTGTGCCAACCATAGCAAATAATGTGAATTCTGCCTTATCCACCCTTTCTCATACCCAGAGGCACATTTCAGTCTGAAAATCCTCTTCAAAATGATAGAGTCTGTGCTTTAGCTTATGCAAGGCGGAGAGCGGCGATCAGAGCCAGAGACAGGACAAATTACACCAATATCAAGAGACTACCTGAAATCCCCCAAGTTCCTTCAAAGTGTGTGTGTGTGTGTGTGTGTGTGTGTGTGTGTGTGTGTGTGTGTGGGTGGGTGGGTGGGTGAGTCAATTAAAAACCAGTCATCGTATGTGATGTACACAAACTCAGAAAACATTTCTTTTTATTCCCCCAAAAGAACTGAACTGTAGTTTTAACTGGTGAGATGGAGGCTGAAGCATGGCCTGTGGCTGCTTTCGAATGTCAGGAATTTCACAGTTCTAATGGTGTAGACGCAGAGGCCCCTCACTAAGCCTGTGATACCTTGATCAAAAAGCACCATATCCTGTTTTCAGAGGACAGCACACAGGGGACAGTTCAGACATGGCATCAGCCCTGGAAAAGACTCCTGGAGAGGTGGAGGAGCGTCTATGACTAATTTCAGCATGAACACACTACACAACCCCTACGCAGAGTCTTGCTCATTTTGGGCCTTCGTTTCATTTTTTGAATGTTTATTACTTTTCTTCTTGTAGAATAAAAAAATGTTGCTGATTTGGTTCAAACAATAATTAGCAGATGTTTTGAAGTAAAAGTAACACAGTACAGGGAGGTAAAACACTGAAAATCAAGGATTCTTTAGGGCTTTGAGTCGAAGTATAACTTGTAAATGCAAAATTACTGTTGTTGTAGTGAAATGTACTGTCAACAAGGCTATTAGTCTGATCAATTGTGGAAATAATATTTGGGTTGTGCTTTTCGTTGGTTCCAACAGCACCTCTCTCCTGCAGAACTCTCCATGATGAAATAAGTTTATTTATTCGCAGAGTTTCTTGGCTCAGGCTACATTTCTAATGTGAATCCTAATTACAGGAAACATTTCAGTGCAGTATGAGTAAAACTGCAATGTTGCCAAACTGAAATCAAACAACACATGTCCAACAAATGAAACTCCATCTCTGATATCCATAATTAGGCTCTCACAAAAAAAATATCAGCAAACACCAGACTGGGAAATAGTTGAGATTGGAGAGACAAGGGCAACACTGGGCTTGAGGCAGTGCATATTGTTGTCTCAGATGAAGGATATCAGAAATTCCCACTGCTAATTGTAGACAGACAGGGTTCTGTCCACAAGTGGAGGTGAGTAGGTACGGATGCTTCTATATCTGCCTACCTTCTCTAAGGAGGTTCATTGCAGGGGTAGGATGCTCGCCCTAATCTATCTTACTCTGAACACTCTGAATCTCCAAACTTACCTGCTGTTGTTCATTACTACAAGCTGCTGTTCATGATTAATGACCATGTGAACCATCTCTTGCTCCGTAGTCACATTATTGCTCAGATTGATTATTACACAAATGCAACATGGGCAGTAGGATGACTATAGCCATTATATCTGCTCATATTGAACTAATAAGAGAAAGTGCAACCTGTATCTGTACCTGCCTCTCAGTTAAGAACAGACTTATGATGTCTGCTTGTGTAAACCTTGCAACACAAGCTCTCCAGTGCAGTTAAACATTTCAGAGAGTATTTATTTTAACAGGCAAATTGATTCTAAAATTTCTCACACATGGAATGTTAAAGTCTAATGATTCTGTACAGAAAGAAAAACACAAGGGTACATTTTTTTTGTAAAATGAACTTGAAATGTTTGCGATTTTAGAACAAATGATGGTCTCAACAAAATATTCAGATTCAAAAGAAGGAAAATGAGACTGAACAGGTTTCGACATAATGCAGACTATTGGGGTTTTTTTTATGAATGATAGTTTCCTCTTCATGAAAGTGATTGCTTCGGTTTAAGGTTCTGGGTCCTTCAGGCAGTAGTAAAAGAACGAACTGCTTTTTCTACCAAACTCTGCACAACCTTCATTTTTTAGTTTTAGCTAGATGAATTCACTCACCACACAAGGCATTTTATTTAGAAGAATACCACCGTCAAGAGGTCAATAATGTGCACAGGCTCCAAATGAAAGTAAGTACATAAATAAAGTGTTAACTTGTCTTGAGAAAAGATATTTTTCTATTTTTTTTCTAATGAAAAATTCATTCTCAGGAAATTATTCACAATAGTCTGTTTTTTAATGGATTAAGTTTCTTTGTGGTGTAATAAAATTCAGATTTTTTATCTGCTGGGATTGTAAGAATAACAGCAGGGTGGGCTGCCAGCATGCCTTGTATAGCAGCCCATTCAGTCCTGGCTGGATACACAATAGCAGCCACCTTGATCAAATTGAAGCAGTACAGAAAAAGTTCTCATGGTCTGCTGGCTTAAAGCTGCCCAATGCCCTCCAACCTCATAGATATAACAAACATAACCTTACATTATATTATATAATATATTCTCACTAGATACCTGTAAACAGGGTTTCCTTTACCTTTCACCCTGGCCTATAATCTACTTATTTTCCTTCCTGACAGAAAGAAACACGCGGACAGAGCTAAAGGAGATGGCAGTGCATCAAGAACAAATCCACCACACACTACAATTTACCACCGTGCCAACAGAACCCAGGCAAAGAGCTGTGAATTTGCCTCTGTAAGTGAAGAGGTTCCATCTCTGTCCATTGTGTTGCTGGGAAATTTCCTCACCTTTGCATTGGTGCCAAGGTGCCACTATGAGGAAAACAAGTGCATTCAGCCAGCCAGGGATCGTGATTCTTCTGGTCACATGTCCTCTGCTGAGCATTCTGCGTGGAGTTACCTGTAAGGCTGAGAGTGGACACCTTGGGGACTCCGATCCTGACAGGTGTATGAGACACCATTTTGTAGAGACCATCACACATCCCATCTACAAGTGCAACTCCAAGGTGTGTTATCAGCTGTATACGAATATATATATATATATATATATATATATATATATATATATATATATATATATATATTCTCTGCTGTCTAATTTGTGTGACTGTGTACGTCTTTTTGAATCACTCTACAAATAGTCTCAGTTGTTACTCAGGGAACGGGTGAAAAAGAAAGCTATTTCAGTATTTTGTTCAGGCCTGTAGCTTTGTGCTCTTTAAAGCTGATGTTTTTTGGTGATTAACATCCAACTGATATCAACAGCAGATTAACATACAGTCCCGTGTTGCTTATTGAGTTCCAGTAATGGAAGTTCCCAGGTCATGCTGTAAGGTAATACACTCTACATTCATATGTTCCTGCTAACAAGATGTTGAAGGAAATACAGTATGTAAAAGGCATTTCTATCAACCCTTAGGATCTCAACCTAAATCAGATAGCATGGTCCATATGCCCTTTGCTCTTTTCTCATGATCTCTACCTTGGATACATTGACACCTTGGCAGGGAACAGTGAGCACAGACAGCCTGTGAGTCCCATAGTCTAGCCAGGAATAAGTCCACATGGGGTGCATAAAATGTCTGTGCAGTGGCCCAGTTCCAGAGCTCTGCACAGAACTGTGGCTGAAATCCACCACTTTTGCCCTCCAACCTATAGCATGTTTCAACCCTATACCCAAAGATTTGGTGCAGTCCAAATAAGGAGACTCTGATTTACCCGATTCAGCCCTTGGAAGGACAAATTTCGGCTTTAGGATGTCAAGTGTGCACTCCACTAGCAAGCCCAACTGGGATCTGTCAGCACAGAAAGGAGATTCATGAAGAGAGAATTTTTCCTCCATCCTATAAAGCGGTGAGAGGTTGTCAGGGACCTATGATATCCCTGAAGAATTTCATCCCATTCCTTGGGTGTCATTCATGGTGAGCTTTCATATCAGATTCAATTACAGTACAAACCACAATGAGCAAAAATGACATGCAATGCATTGAGGACAGATAGACATCCATTCCAGATTAGGAATCACTTCTTCACATACTCATACACCCAGCCAGGGCACCAAGTCCTGAGGGGCCATTTGAGGTCTGTGCTGTAACTAATCAAGACAGATTCTGCTGTAGCAGCTTTCACTTATCCCTAATATGACTGGTTGTTGGTCTCAGAGGAGTTACTGTGAGAAGATGGTGAAGACTGGGTTTATAGCCAGAATAAGTACTAGACGTTTACAATCCCACAAAAGCTTTATAATTTGACATCCAAGGTCACAGGCACACTGTTGTAATACAAATGACAACTCAAGCTTGTCTTGGTAACAGCTTTAAGGAAGCCTATAAAACATTTCATGAGCTATGGGGTGTCTGTGGCTTCATGCAAATTTAAGCAGCACTGCATAGCACATAGAATCTACCTGCGCAATGACTCATGCTATAAATCCAAAGAAAGGAGAGTTGGTGTTGAAGAACCTACATCTGCTGCACAGCTGTTGTCACCTAGCGCTATTCACTTCAATCTCCATTTTACAGTCTAAAGCTCCTGACACCTTTGGAAAAGTGGACATCTATCAACTCCACCCACTGGCGTAGTGACAGGATACGTATAAGTTATTAAATTAAAAAAAAAAATTATGTTTCTCACTCTTTGAAAGAAGAATAATAGATTTTTGTTCCACATACTTCTAAAGGATGGCACAGAAATGAAGCTATGGAAAACAAATTGCCCCAAGACTAGTGCCAGATTTTGTTCTTGACACACAGCTAACAAATATTAATTTCAGCTGAAATCCCATTTAAACTGCCTACATGGTATGCTAACTTTGCTATATCTGCCAAATATTTTGGAGATAAGCAAACCTTTGTCACACAGAATATAATGTAACAAGGATTTAATTAAAAAAGGATGTTAAAAAAATGTTGTTATGACCAGAGAAACCAAGTTATGAAGCATTGAAATTTTCTGGCTTTTCTATTTTAAATAGTGAACATTTTTTCAAATGCAATGAAACGATTAAGCAGACTCCAAAAAACACACTACCAAAAAACCTTACATCTAGCACTGAGGAGTTTATCAGTTTGTGCCTTTAAGAAAACTCTTTAATATACTGTGTATAACCCTATAACAAAGCGGTTGTTATTTCACAAAAGGTCCTGAGTACAGCCAAACCAGTAAGCACCCAAAGAAGGTTTGAGGAACCCATGTTTCTAAGAGCTTTTATTATTCTTTTTAAGACTGTCCTTTTCATTTTTAGTCCTGAAACTGAAAAGAACAGAGTGTACACATGGGAATTTATGCACAAAGGGGCTTAAGCACTTTCCATCATTACATGTAGCTGTTAACTGTCGAAGAGTGATACATAATAATATCACCATAGTTTTCATACTCATAATAACTGCTCTCTGCAGGAGGCTCATAGTATTAAAGCTCTACAGTGCTGATTAGAGACCCAATTTTGCCTTTTGCATCATAATAAATATAGTTTGATAGACAGATGATCCCAGATCCTATGTCAGCACTCTTACCCTGAGACCCTTGAACAATGTGGGCTCAGACCTGACTTCCCACAACCCTCTGCTGTAAGCTTTTGGCTCCCAACAGGCTATTGTCCCTGACAGTATGGGTGACACTTGGCTGACACTAGACAGCTGATAGGCACTATGACACAGGAGTCTGTTTACTGAATCCAGCAGGAATGTATGGCTCGTGGTCTGGTGCTAGTCACCTTTTATTCAAAATTAGAAGGCTGATCAGTTAAGTCATGTTTGTCCATCTAGCTGTGTCCGTCATGCATGAAGATGACTAGCCAGATCTAATGCACCATCACATCACTCATTAAATTTTAATTATGAGAGAATTCTTATGATGGAGAGCTTCTTTCATAGGTTGCTGTGGGTGGTTTGATTGTTATCAACCATAGTTCAAGGCTTAATAACCTGGCCCAGGTGCATCGCCTGACCCTCATAAAAATGAGCTGTGATGTGTATAAAACTCTATTTTTACATTAGGTAGTACAAATCAATGTCACAAAACAATGCTGCTCATATGGCACCTGAGGTGAATCCTTGTCTGTGAGTGAGAGTTTGTGTGAATCTGTGAATGAATAAGTGAGTGAATGAACATGTGAGTGAGTGAGTGAGTGAGTGAGTGAGTGAATGTGAATGAGTGAGTGAGTGAGTGAGTGAGGGAGTTAGTGAGTGTGAGTGAGTGAGTGAGTGAGTGAATGTGAATGAGTGAGTGAGTGAGGGAGGGAGTTAGTGAGTGTGTGAATGAGTGAGTGAGTGAGTAAGTGAGTGAATGTGCATGTGAATGAGTGAGTGAGTGAGGGAGTTAGTGAGTGTGTGAGTGAGTGAGTGAGTGAGTAAGTGAGTGAATGTGCATGTGAATGAGTGAGTGAGTGAGGGAGTTAGTGAGTGTGTGAGTGAGTGAGTGAGTAAGTGAGTGAATGTGCATGTGAATGAGTGAGTGAGT